>NC_057803.1:219244697-219247010 GCF_018294505.1 Triticum aestivum
CCGTCGCCGGGGCCGCCGCCACCTGCCGGCAACGCCGCCCCGGCCGCCGCACATCGCCGCCTCCTCGACGCTGCCGCATCCCGTCTCCGGCGAACCCTCTTCCTCCGGCGTCCAGGAGCTCCGGTGACCTCGACTTCATCTCTGGCGAACATCGGGAAGCGTGCCACCGGATCTCAGTTCCAGATCCCGTTTGGGTTGACTTTTGCCCCGAAACCCTAGCTCATATGCTCCTGTTCATTGCATCGTATGTCGGCATCCGTAGCTCCATTTTTGGCATATAGCATATCAAAATGTTCGTCTCAGAGAGTACATCATTTCATTCTATTGCATCATTTTCATTTGAGTTCATCTTGATGCCCGAAATGCTGTTAGAAGAGTGCTACTTGAGATAATTGTCAGATCTGCTGCTCGATTTAGATATTTGTCTTTTTTGCCATGATTATTGTGTGCATGATATGCCCATGAGCTCTACATATGTTTTGTTAAGGGTTTTGCCATATTTCCAGAGGTGCAACCCATGTATTTTAGTGATGTGTGTGGTGACTAGCACAAGCTTGCAAAGTGAGGCACTTGGTAATGCTGATTTCAGGGACTTAGCATTTCCACTAAGTCCTTGAGCTGTTTATTTCATATGGCCATATGTTCATGTTGTTTCCTAGTGATCCGTGCCTCTTTTGAGGATGATCAGTAAGGATGTTTTGTTAATCCTGTAGTGCTCTATCCATCCATGTCTTTGTTTCCAATTATGGAGTAACCTAGCTTGAGTCAATCGAGCTCTACTTTTGCTATTTCGTGAATCTGGGCAGATTGTCTACTTGTTAGCGATTTTGCCGAGGATGTTGTAGTTGATCCATGCATGCTATGTTATTGTTCTTGCCATGTCTAGCTTGAATTTTGTGTGTTATTGGTGTGTGTATGCTTAACTTGTCATGACTTGCTCCGTAGTGAGTGCATCGAGCTCGTAAACATGCCTACTTGATATCTGTTTCAGCATGCTCCAGTTTTCACTAAGTCTGAGAACTGATTATGTTTTTGCCATGTTCACATGCTTGCAATTGTATTTTCTGATCCCTTTTTGCTCAAGGTCACTAAGGGACTTTTGTTAAGCTCTTTGAGTAGCTCCATGCCATGCTTTACTTTGCCATGTTCAGGGCTTGCAGCATATAGTTTTGTTGCTCCGAAGTGTGCTACCTGATCTGAAATTCCAGACAAGTGTTAATTTCACTAAGTCTGAAATCTGTTTACCATATGCATTTTTGCCATGCTTGTTTGAACCTGTTAATGGATGAATTGGCTGTAGCTTAGTGCTAGACTTTTGTTAAGAATCATGAATTCATCCCTGCCATGTATTTTGTTGTCATGTTTGAATGCTGTAGCATGTTCATCTCGTTGCATTTAGATGACTACTTGCTGTAAATCGCAGAACATGGTCATATTTGAATTGCTTGCCATTTCCAAACCGTAACTCCGATTCCGGCGTTCTTTATATCGTTTTCAAGCGATTTCATCTCATCTTTCCAGTGGAACACTTGGATTCCCAAGTTGAGGCCAGGTTCATGCATTCCTTGTCAAATCTTGCATATGCATCCCGCATCGCATCCCGCATAACATACCATCCTTACATCATATTCTTTGATCCTTGCACGTGGTTGATTGTGCCCTTGTTGTTTGTTTGTCTTGTTTGGCTAGAGCCGGGAGACGAGTTCGCTAACGAGGATCCCGTTGAGTTTGCTTTTGAGGATCCAGTCAACTCTGACAACTTTGCAGGCAAGATGATCATACCCTTGAAATCACTACTATCTTTGCTTTGCTAGATGCTCGCTTTTTTGCTATGCCAATGCTATGATGCCTACCACTTGCTTTCAAGCCTCCCAAATTGCCATGTCAAACCTCTAACCCACCATGTCCTAGCAAACCGTTGATTGGCTATGTTACCGCTTTGCTCAGCCCCTCTTATAGCGTTGCTACTTGCAGGTGAAGATTGAAGGTCGTTCCTTGTTGGAACATTTATTTACTTGTTGGGATATCATGTTATTATCTTGTTATCTTAATGCATCTATATACTTGGTAAAGGGTGGAAGGCTCGGCCTCTCGCCTAGTGTTTTGTTCCACTCTTGCCGCCCTAGTTTCCCTCATATCGGTGTTATGTTCCCAGATTTTGTGTTCCTTACGCGGTTGGGTGATAATGGGAACCCCTTGATAGTTCGCCTTGATTAAAGCTTTTCCCTGCAATTCCCAACCTTGGTTTTACCATTTGCCACCTAGCCCTTTTTCCCTTGGGTTTCCGGAGCCCGAGGGTCATCTTATTTAACC
>NC_057803.1:219247256-219251023 GCF_018294505.1 Triticum aestivum
GCCGCCTGCGGGGCCACCTCGGGGCAACTTGAGGGTTGGTTTTACTCGTAGCTAGTCTCATATGAGTGTGCCCTGAGAACGAGATATGTGCAGCTCCTATTGGGATTTGTCGGCACATTCGGGCGGTGTTGCTGGTCTTGTTTTAACCTGTCGAAGTGTCTTGAAGAACCGAGATACCGAGTCTGATCGGAACATCTCGGGAGGAGGTCTATTCCTTCGTTGACCATGAGAGCTTGTAATGGGCTAAGTTGGGACTCCCCTGCAGGGATTTGATCTTTCAAAAGTTGTGCCCGCGGTTATGGGCAGATGGGAATTTGTTAATATCCGGTTGTAGATAACTTGAACCTTAACTTAATTAAAATGAATCAACTGATTGTGTTACCGTGATGGCCTCTTCTCGGCGGAGTCCGGGAGGTGGACACGGTGTTGGAGTAATGCTTGCCGCAAGTTGCCCTCTTTAGTTATGCGTTCGCGCTTTGCCTTCTCTTCTCGCTCTCTTTTGCGAACAGGATAGCCAGCATATATGCTAGTCGCTTGCTGCAGCTCCACATATTTTACCTTGCCTTACCTATAAGCTTAAATAGTCTTGATCGCGAGGGTGCGAGATTGCTGAGTCCATGTGGCTCATAGATTACTATTACACCAGATGCAGGGCCTGATGATTCCGCTCCAGGTGACGCGCTTGAGCTCAAGTGGGAGTTCGACGAGGACTCTCAACGATACTATGTTTCTTTCCCTGATGATTAGTAGTGGTGCCCAGTTGGGGGTGATCGGGACCGTGTTGCATGTTGGGTTATCTTTTATTTTTCGCCGTAGTCGGGCCATGAGTGTTTGGATGATGTAATGTTATTTATGTACTTGATTGACATGGCGAGTGTAAGCCAACTATGTTATCTCCCCTTTTATTATCTATATTACATGGGATGTTGTGAATATTGCCTAACTTGCGACATATGCCTTTAATGCGATTATGTCTCTAAGTCGTGCCTCGAAGGGAGAAGGGGCATTGTTAGTATCCTTTACCACACTTGTGCTTCAAAGTAGCACCATGTTTTCCATATGAAGAGTCTCCTATGTTGTCACTTTCATATACTAGTGGAAAATTTTCATTATAGGATTAGATGCACACCCACTTAGTTTTCATATTGAGCTTTCATACACTTATAACTCTTAGTGCATTCATTGCATGGCAATCCCTAATCCTCGCATTGATATCGATTGATGGGCATCTCCATAGCCCGTTGGTTAGTTGCGTCGATGTGAGACTTTCTTACTTTTTTGTATTCTTTATATTTACCCCTATCATCATACTTTATTCCACCTATAGTGCTATATCCATGGCTTGCGCTCATGTATTTCATGAGGGTTGAAAAAGCTGAAGCGTGTTAAAAAGTACGAACCAATTGCTCGGCTTGTCATCGGGGTTGTACATGATAAATACTTGTGTTAAGAAGACAGAGCATGACAAGACTATGATTTTGTAGGGATAGCTTTCTTTAGCAATGATATTTTGAAAGACATGATTGTTTGTTGGGATGTCTGAGTAATTATGTCTTCATGTCAAATTATAGACTATGTCTTTGAATCACTTATGTCTTAATATTCATGCCATGATTAGATAAATGATCAAGTTTATGTTACGTAGCATTCCACATCGAATTTTTTATCATTTACCTACTTGAGGACCGGCAGGAATTAAGCTTGGGGATGCTGATACGTCTTTGTCGTATCTATAAGTTTTGATTGTTTCATGCCAATATTATTCAACTTTTACATACTTTTGACAACTTTTTATATGATTTATTTGGACTAACTTACTTATCCAGTGCCCAGTGCCAGTTCCTGTTTGTTGCATGTTTTTGTTTCGTAGAAAATCCATATCAAACGAAGTCCAAACGCGATAAAAATTTATGGAGAATTATTTTGGAATATATGTGATTTTTAGGAGGTGGAATCAACGCAAACAGGGGCCCACAGTGCCTAGAACCCACCAATGCGCGCCAGGGACCCCCTGGCATGCCCAGGTGTCTTGTGCCCTCCTCGAAGGTCGGTTGGGGCCCTTCTTATGGCGCAAGAAAGATAATTTATGGAAAAAATAATGTAAAAATTTCCAGCGCAATCGGAGTTACGGATCTCCGGGAATTTAAGAAACCATGAAGGGCCAAATCTCGGGAGCGCGAAACAGAAGAGAACAAAGAGGGAGATCCAATCTTGGAGGTGCCCCCGCCCCTCCGCCACCATGGAGACCATGGACCAGAGGGGGAACTCTCCTCCTATATAGGCGGGAGGCCAGGGAAGGAGAAGAAGAAAGGGGGCTCTCTCCCCTCGCTTCTGGTGGCGCTGGAGTGCCACCGGGACAATGATCGCGTCGACGATCTACATCAACAATCTTGCTACTGTCAACACCAACTCTCTCCCCCTCCATGCTATGGCGTAACACCTCTTCTCCCCGCCATAATCTCTACTTCAACATGGTGCTCAACTGCATATATTATTTCCCAATGATCTATGGTTATTGTATGATGTTTGAGTAGATCCATTTTGTCATGTGGGTTAATCGTGATCTTGGTTGGTATGATTGTATATTGTATTTATGTTGTTGTCCTATGGTGACCTCCATTCTCGCGCAAATGTGAGGGGCCCCCGCTGTAGGGTGTTGCAATATGTTCATGGTTCGCTTATTGTGGGTCGTGGGAGTGACATAAACTTAAACTCGAGTAGGTGGGCAATGTTGTATGGGATAAAGAGGACTTTCTACTTAATGTTATGGTTGGGTTTCATGACCTTAATGATCTTTAGTAGTTGTGTATGCTCGCTAGAGTTCCAATCATAAGTGCATATGATCCAAGTAGAGAAAGTATGTTAGCCCATGCCTCTCCCTCATATAGAATTGCAAGAATGATTACCAGTACTTGTTATCAATTGCCTAGGGACAAATAACTTTCTTGTTGAAAAAAACCCTTTTACTAAACAACTAACTTTTATTATCTTGCAAAGTTCTTGTAGTTTTATTCTTGCAAAGGAGTTCTAGCATCACACCTACAAAATAGTTTCATACTTGTTTTCGTAAAGCAAATGTCAAGCGTGGGTAGAGTTGTATCGGAGGTTGATAGAACTTGAGGGAATATTTCTTCTTCCTTTAGCTCCTCGTTCGGTTCGACATTCTTATTTATCGAAGAAGGCTACAAATGATCCCATATACTTGTGGGTTATCAGCACGAGCGAACTGCTTCCATCCAATCTTCGTGCGTGGATGGAAGCAGTTCACCTAGTCTCATGACCTTCAGCTCGGGGACGTCTTAAGATACGACACCAATCGGTCAGCACTCGGACTGGAAGATCATCGACAATCGAACCCTAGACCCTCGACCCCTCAACCCCTTGGTGGTCCTATCGAACACCTTCACTGTGAGCATGGTGTGGCTATTGTCGTAGCTTAAGATGCAGATGTACCCGAGCTGAAGGTCATCAGTGTGGGCGAACTTCTTCCAACCATTCTTCATGCACGGTTCTAAGCAGTTCACCCAGTCTCATGGCCTTCAGCTCGGGACGTCCTTGTCTTAAGCTACGACACTAGTCGGTCAGCACTCGGACCGGAAGATCCTCGATCATCGACCCCTAGACCCTCGACCTCTCATCCCCTCGGTGGTCCTGTCGAACACCTTCACTGTGAGCATGATGCGGCTGTTGTCGTAGCTTAAGATGCAAACGTGCTCGAGATGAAGGTCATCAGCATGGGCGAACTATTTCCATCCATTCTTCGCGCA
>NC_057803.1:219251271-219260446 GCF_018294505.1 Triticum aestivum
CCCTCACCCCCTCGGTGGTCTTGTCGAACACCTTCACTGTGAGCATGATGCGGCTGTTATTGTAGCTTAAGATGCAAACGTGCCCGAGATGAAGGTCATCAGCGCGGGCGAACTACCTCCATCCGTTCTTCGTGCACAGATGGAAGCAGTTCACCCAGTCTCATGACCTTTTGCTCGGGGACGTCCTCATCTTAAGCTACGATACCAGTCGATCAGCACTCGGACCGAAAGATCCTCGACCATCGACCCCTCGCCCCTCGGTGGTCCTTTCGAACACCTTTACTGTGAGCATGGTGCGGCTGTTGTCATAGCTTAATATGCAGACGTGCCCGAGCTGAAGGTCATCAGCACGGGGGAACTGCTTCCATCTGTTCTTCGCACACGGATGGAAGCAGTTCACCCAGTCTCATGACCTTCAGCTCGGGGACGTCCTCGTTTTAAGCTATGATACTAGTCGGTCGGCACACGGACCGGAAGATCCTCGACCATCGACCCCTAACATCGACCCTTGACGAGGTTCTGTCGGTGCCGACGCACCCCTAACCTCGACCCGGTTTCGTTGGTGCCGACGCACCCCTAACCTCCTCCTCTTCTTCTTCCTCCTCTTCTGTTCTTCTTCTTCTTCTTCTTCTTCCTCTTCTTCTACTTCCTATTTTCTTTGTTTTCATCTTTCATCTTTCTTCTTAACGAAACCTAAACTAAACTAAATATAAACCTAAACCTAAAAACAAAAAAAACTAAACTAAACCTAAACCAAACTAAATCTAAACTAAACTAAACTAAACTAAACTTAACTAAATTAAACCTAAACTAAATCTAAACCTAAACCTAAAAACAAGAAAAAACCTAAACTGAACTGAAAAAAGAGGGTGAGGGGGCTCACCAGAGTGGGGGAGGTGGAGGAGGTCCACGGCAGCGGGTCGGGGCGGCGGGGCTTCAGGGTGAGCGGCGGTGGCTTCGGGCGGCGGGCCGTGGTGGCATGTGGTAGGGGATGAGGGACAGTTGGGGTGGCGGTGTGTGGTTGGGGGCGATTTGACCGGCGGCGTGTGGTGGGGGTTAGCGAGAGAGAGAGAGAACAGAGAGAGAGGAGGCGGGGGAACGACCATTACAGAGAGGAGGCGGGGCTAGCGGACGTCAAATAGTTGGGGCTGGTGGGCCATCAGGGTTTGGACCTCCACTGGGCCCTACCCACCTCTTTGTCGTCAGCTAGTGGACGACAAAGATTTGGCTGATGGAAAATAGGGTCTTTCCCATCGGCCCGTTCTTTGCCGTCCATTTTTTGGAAGCAGACGACAAAGACCATCATTGCCGACTGCTAGCAGACGGCAAAGATCTGACTGATGGAAAACTCTATGTTTCCAGTAGTGTACCAGACACTTTGAAATATGCTTATCTTGATGAGAAAAAGATATATCATGTTATTATTCATGCTAATCTTTTAGAACATGAAGAAGAAAGATTATTGAAGGTTCTAAACAAGCACCGAGCTTCTATTAGATATACTCTTGATGATTTAAAGGGCATTAGTCCCACTCTGTTTCAGCGCAAAATTAATATGGAACCTGATGCTAAACCCGTTGTTGATCACCAACGACGTTTGAATTCTAAGATGAAAGAAGTGGTAAAAAACTAAAATACGGAAGCTTCTGGAAGCAGGTATAATTTATCATATAGCTAATAGTAGATGGGTAAATCATGTTCATTGTGTCCCTAAGAAGGAAGGTATTACTGTTGTTCCTAATGATAAGAATGAACTTATTCCTTGGTATGCTGACTATGCTAATTACATTGTTGCTAAATACATACCACATAGCTTCACATACCAACAAAAGAAAACATTATTCTATAATTTCAGACATTACTTTTGGGATGACCTGATGAAGCTATGTACCTAGGGTAGGGTCACGGACCTGTCCTAACTGCCCTACCCAAGGACACCTCTAGAATAAATCACCTTTCCATCGACTTGGAGGTGTTCCACTCGACAGACTCGAAGACATTCGACCAAGAAGCAATTACTCGACCAAGATCCAACCACTCGACGGCCAGGAGACCTAAAGTCACTCTGCACGCTAACAATCGGTCATTAAGTAGCTTTTATGGTCATCATAGCACTTTATTACTAGCATTACCAGTAACACCCTGCTTTAATGTACATTGAACCCTTCGTAACGTGGGCTGGCTGGGGTCCTGGCGCACTCTATATAAGCTACCTCCCTCCTCCGAGACAGGGGTTCGCACCTCTGTAACTCATACTCACATAATCCAGTAGACCGCCTCCGGGCTCCGAGACGTAGGGCTTTTACTTCCTCCGAGAAGGGCCTGAACTCGTAAACCTTGCATCCTTACAACTTCTCCAGAGCTAAGATCTCGCCTCTTCGTACTTACCCCCCTACATTACTGTCAGACTTAGAACCATGATAGTTGGCGCCCACCATGGGGCCGGTGATTTAGCGTTTGTTGGAGAAGTTGCGACTTTTTTCCGAACCAAATCATCATGGTTTTCGGGGGAGTTTTGGTGGAGGGCCGGAAGATCCGTCTTGGCGCGCTCACGTTCATCATCGACGACTCTGCTTGGCTCCAGGAGGCACCGCACGACGTGGACGCACTCCCTGCTCGCGGGGCAACACACTTTAGCGCGTGCGTCCACGGCGTTCTCCTGCGGCAACCGTCGACCCCTTATCGGTTGGCTCCTGTGTTATCCTCACTCCCCGTTTCCCGCCGGCGCAAGCGTTCTGGTTGGTCGAGACTTCAGCGGTGGGTGAGGCACGCGGTGGCGCGTCAGTCGGCCACCCCCCAGGCCGCGGCGATCGAGCCCGACGAATCCCTCTACGGCCTGTTCGACCTGTCGACTGGCTCCGAAGAGACTGCATCCGAGTGCGACAGCAGCGATCCGGCGGTGGAGGTTCTGATGGTCGATGGACCGCCCAGTCCCCCCGGTTTTACCCGCACCGACAGAGGCGCAGGAGGAGGTGACCCATCGTGTCCCCATGAAGAGTATCTTCCCGAGCCTCTCACGTCGCTGCAGAGAGAAGAACTTCACCACCAGAACATGGATGCGCTGCACACTCCTATCGTTGGAGAAACCCCCGAGGCTCACGCCTTGGAGGACGCGTGCCTGGCAAACTTGGCCGAGCGCACTCGACTGGAGAACCTCCAGCAAGCGCTCGACGAGCGTGCGCGACAATGGGTTCCCGAATCCAGTCGACGTTAGCTCTTCCCGCCCCCGCAGGTATATCAGACTCCGATTCAGAATTTAGCAGCCGCGGCCCGTATAGCGGAGTCGATTCAGCCTTCCCATTCGGAGGCTGGCAGAGGCTTGCTGCAGATCAGAGCGTTACTCCGGGCAGCAGGAGATCAGAATTCCGCTGTTTCTCAGTCGCGGAACAGAATCCACAGCAGATCCGTTGCTGCGGACACAGTTCAGTCGGCTCACAGCCTGAGATCGCCCTCGAGGCATGAGGGACGTGGAGACCGGTGTGACCAGTATGGGAACCATGAGCAGTATGATCACCAAGTCTATCGTGACGGTCGACGTCGAGTGCCCATGCCTCCCCTGAGGAGCGGGTCGTATGTGCCTCGCCAGCAGGATGACAGGCGCCCTCATAATGGTGGGCGAAGGATTCCAATCGACCCTAGAGGGCCAGGCTTTGATGCGAGATCCATCCTCGTCCAAGGTCTGGTCGACGGGAACAGGGCTCACCGAGAAGGCCACGACAGAGATGCGCCTGCCAGCAGCAGAGTACATGTTTCGGGGCCAGAGTGCTTTAGTAGAGCCATCAGGGCTGCTGTGATTCCTCCCAATTTCAGGTTGGCGACTGGAGTCAGTAAGTTCACTGGCGATTCCAAGCCCGATACTTGGCTTGAGGACTACCGAGTGGCCGTCCAGATTGGCGGCGGCAATGATGAAGTGGCCATGAAGCACCTGCCTCTCATGTTGGAGGGCTCGGCCAGAGCGTGGCTAAACCAGTTAGCACCTAGCAGCATTTACACTTGGGAAGATCTCTCCCGAGTGTTCGTCACCACATTTGAAGGCACATGCAAGCGACCGGCAGGACTGACGGAACTGCTGTCCTGTGTGCAAAAGCCGAATGAAACTTTGAGGGATTACATCCAGAGATGGATCACGTTACATCACTCGGTGGAGAATGTGCCTGACCACCAAGCAGTTTGTGCCTTCAAGGAAGGCGTCAAGTACAGAGAACTGAATTTGAAATTCGGCCGAATCGGAGATATGTCCCTGAATCGGATGATGGATATTGCCACCAAGTACGCTAATGGTGAAGATGAGGATCGACTCGGGAGTGGCAAGATCAAGTCAGTCGCCCAAGAAACCGGAGGCAATTCCAGTCGGAAACAAAAGCGAAAAGCCGAGCCAGCGGCTCCCGGGGAAGCCTTAGCTTTGGCCCAAGGAAAGTCTAAAGGGAAACCTAAAGGGCCTTGGAATCCCAAAAAGGTTAAAGACCAGGAGGGGAATGATGTGTTAGACTTACCATGTCTCGTCCACACAAAGAAAGATGAAGAGGGTAATTTCATTTACCCGAAAGATACCACTCGGCAGTGTCGACTCTTGATCCAGCAGTTCCAGGGCAAACAGCCCAAGGGTAAGGAAAAGGAGTCAGACAAGGTAGAGGACAAAGAGGACAGTGATAACGGATACCCTCAAGTCAAATCCACCCTGATGATTTTTGCTGATGTTGAGAGCAAAAGTCGACTGAAAGTCATCAACCGAGAGGTGAATATGGTTGCTCCGACAACACCAAATTATTTGAAATGGTCTCAGACTGCCATCACGTTCGACCAATCTGATCACCCAACGCATATTGCCACCCCTGGGAGGCAAGCTCTAGTGGTCGACCCAGTGGTTGAAGGCATTCGACTGACCAAAGTCTTGATGGATGGTGGCAGTGGTTTGAACATATTGTATGCTAAAACGTTGAAAGGGATGGGCATTCCAATGTCCAGACTCAGTGCCAGCAACATGAGTTTCCATGGAGTCATTCCTAGGAAGAAGGCTGAATCACTCGACCAGATTGCTCTTGATGTGGTTTTCGGTGATTCCAAGAATTACCGCAAAGAAAAATTGACATTTCAAGTTGTAGACTTCCAGAGTGCCTACCACGCTATTTTGGGCAGGCCGGCTTAAGCACGCTTCATGGCCCGACCATGTTATGTGTATCTCAAATTGAAGATGCCTGGCCCCAAAGGTGTGATCACTATTACGGGCAATCGGAAGAAAGCGGAAGAATGTTTTCAGAAAGGTTCGAAGATTGCTGATGCTCAGATGGCAGTGGTGGAGTTGCAGGAATACCAGAAGACTACAGACCCGAGTGATTTGTTGCGAGTCAAGAAGCCCTCCACAGAATCGGCTTTTCAGTCGACTGGCGATACGAAGATAGCTCACATCCATCCGACCGACCCCAGCGCCCCTCCGACTCATATCTTGACAACACTAGACTCCAAATAGGAAGAAGCGCTCATCCAGCTCCTCCGTGAGAACTGGGACATCTTCGCATGGAAGCCTTCTGACATGCCAGGTGTTCCCAGCGAGCTGGCCGAGCATCGCCTGAGAGTCGACTCAAAGGTAAAACCTGTCAAGGAACATCTTCGACGGTCAGCCGTCCAAAAGAGAAAAGCTATTGGCGAAGAGGTGGCTCAGCTCTTAGCAGCGGAGTTCATCCGAGAAATCTACCACTCCGAGTGGCTCGCCAACGTTGTCATGGTCCCCAAGAAGGACAAGTCACTTCGCATGTGCATTGACTTTAAACATATCAATCGGGCCTGCCCGAAAGATCATTTTCCTCTCCCCCGCATTGACCAGATAGTCGACTCGACTGCGGGATGTGAGCGACTGTCTTTCTTAGACACCTATTCCGGGTACCATCAGATCCGTCTGTATGGACCTGACAAGATCAAGACAGCTTTCATCACTCCATTCGGGTGCTTCTGTTATGTTACCATGCCGTTTGGCCTCAAGAATGCCGGGGCCACATTCATGAGGATGATTCAGAAGTGTTTACTCACTCAAATCAGTCGGAACGTGGAAGCATACATGGATGATATTGTGGTCAAGTCACGGAAGGGTTCCGACCTGCTGACTGACCTTGCTGAAACCTTTGCCAACCTCAGGAGGTATGATATCAAGCTTAATCCATCAAAGTGTACATTCGGAGTCCCTGGCGGAAAGTTACTCGGCTTTCTCGTTTCTGAACGAGGAATCGACGCCAATCCAGAAAAAGTTGGCACTATACTCCAAATGAAAAGCCCTGTGCGAGTGCACGACGTCTAGAAGCTTACTGGTTGTTTGGCCGCCCTAAGTTGATTCATATCTCGTCTCGGTGAAAAGGCATTACCTCTTTACCGATTGATGAAGAAGTCCGACAAGTTCGAGTGGACTCCTGAAGCTGATACGCATTCGCAGAGCTCAAAGCTCTGCTCTCCACCTAGCCAGTGCTTGCTGCTCCAATCAGCAAAGAGCCTTTGCTGCTTTACATTGCAGCCACAGGACAAGTCGTCAGTACGGTACTTACGGTCGAGCGGGAATAAGAAGGGAAAACCTTCAAAGTTCAGCGCCCAGTATATTATATTTCTGAAGTCTTGACCCCATCGAAGCAAAGATATCCTCACTATCAGAAGCTTGTATATGGGTTTTATATGACCACCAAGAAAGTTGCTCACTACTTCTCTGGTCATTCCATTACAGTCGTCAGAGACGCTCCATTATCAGAGATCCTGCATAACAGGGATGCAACTGGTCGAGTGGAAAAATGGGCGATTGAACTCCTTCCCCTTGATATCATGTTTGAGGAAAAGAAAGCTATCAAGTCCCAAGCAATCGCAGATTTCGTCGCTGAGTGGATTGAACAGCAGCTGCCGACCCAGATTCACTCGGAGCATTGGACTATGTTTTTCGACGGCTCCAAGATGCTGAGTGGTTCCAGTGCCGGAGTGGTGTTGGTCTCCCCCAGAGGAGATAAACTCAGATATGTTCTTCAAATCCATTTTGATTCCTCCAATAACGAGGCAGAATATGAAGCACTTTTATATGGGTTGTGCATGGCCATCTCACTCGCCGTCCGTCGCCTCATGGTCTATGGCGACTCAGATTTGGGGGTTAATCAGGTGATGTAGGAATGGGATGTCAGAAGTCCAGCCATGACTGGTTATTGCAATGCAGTGAGAAAGCTGGAGAAGAAATTCGAGGGGTTAGAGCTTCATCACATACCCCGACTGAAAAATCAAGCAGCTGATGATTTGGCAAAAATAGGTTCCAAAAGAGAAGCCATTCCCAGCAATGTGTTTTTGGAACACATCCACACACCATCAGTCTAGGAGGATCTCTTCACGGAAGAGGCCCCGCAGCCAAAAAGCGCCACGGATCCGACTGAAGTTGAAGTTCCAGCTGTGGTCGATCTGATAATGGAAGTGCTGGTTATCACTCCCATCTGGACAGAACCGTACATCGCGTACATCCTAAGGAAAGAACTCCCAGAAGACGAGGAAGAGGATCGACATATCGTCCATCGATCCAAGGCCTTTATAGTCATAAAGGGACAGTTATATAGGGAAAGCGCGACTGGGGTCGGCCAGAAGTGTATCACACCAGAAGAAGGTCAGATGATCCTTAACGATATCCACTCGGGGACCTGTGGTCATCATGCGTCATCTCGGACCATTGTGGCTAAAGCATACCGAGCGGGGTTCTACTGGCCAAGGGCCAATGAGATGGCTAAAGAGATAGTCGACAAATGTGAAGGGTGTCAGTATTACTCCAATATGCCACACAAGCCCGCGTCAGCCCTGAAAACCATTCCACTCGTCTGGCCCTTTGCTGTTTGGGGGCTGGACATGGTTGGGCCACTGATAATAGGTAGGAGCGGCTTCACTCATGTACTGGTAGCAGTCGACAAGTTCACCAAATGGATTGAAGCCAAGTCTATCAAGAATCTCGATGCTTGCACCGCTATCAGTTTCATCAGAGAGTTGATATTCAGATATGGAGTTCCGCACAGTATCATCACGGACAATGGGTCAAACTTCAATTCCGACAAGTTCAGGGCCTTTTGCGCCTCTCAGGGCACTCGGGTCGACTATGCTTCGGTCGCTCACCACCAGTCGAATGGACAAGCAAAAAGGGCAAATGGCCTAATTCTCAAAGGACTGAAAGCCCGATTGATGCGCGATCTCAAGCACGCAGCAGGTGCATGGGTCGACGAGCTCCCATCAGTCCTTTAGGGATTAAGGACAACCCCGAATCGATCGACTGGAAGAACCCCATTCTTTCTGGTCTACGGAGCCGAGGCAGTCGTACCGAGTGACCTGCTTCACAATGCTCCCAGAGTCGAGCTCTACTTAGAAGATGAAGCAGAACAAGCCCGGCAGGACGCAGTCGAGCTCCTAGAAGAAGAAAGAGAAATGGCCCTGATCCGATCGACCATCTATCAGCAAGACTTGCGTTGATTCCATGCCAGAAACGTGAAGAGCCAAGCCTTCCAAGAAGGAGACTTAGTCCTTCGAGTGGATCAGCAGAAACCACACAAGCTTGCTCCTACTTGGGAAGGCCCCTTCATTGTCACCAGAGTCCTCCACAATGGAGCATACCACCTCTACAATGTCGATCGCCAGATTGATGAGCCACGAGCCTGGAATGCGGAGCTACTCCGCCCCTTTTATACTTGAATTCTAACTCGGATGAGATGTAATAAAAAAACTCATGTAGTTTATTTATCAAAAGACAAGAGCGTTATAATTTTCCCAGTGATTATTATTGTTTTTGCATAAGAAATCCCCCAGTGGGTGGCTTAGCCGCAAATCCGCTTCGCCTAAGTTTGAAAAAATCCTACCGAGTGGAGAGCGATCCTCTCACTCGGGGGCTTAGCTGCAGTCCAGTACTCGCCTAAGCTCTCCCACTTAGAGACTTAGCTGCAGTCAGGCACTCGCCTAAGTTTGAAAAAATCCTACCGAGAGGAGAGCAATCCTCCCACTCGGGGGCTTAGCTGCAGTCCAGTACTCGCCTAAGTTCTCCCACTTAGAGACTTAGCTGCAGTCAGACACTGGCCTTAGTTTTAAAAATCCTACCGAGTGGAGAGCAATCCTCCCACTCGGGGGCTTAGCTGCTGTCCAATACTCGCCTAAGTTCTCCCACTTAGAGACTTAGCTGCAGTCCGGCACTCGC
>NC_057803.1:219260542-219261056 GCF_018294505.1 Triticum aestivum
AGTCCAGTACTCGCCTAAGTTCTCCCACTTAGAGACTTAGCTGCAGTCCGACACTCGCCTAAGTTTGAAAAAATCCTACCGAGTGGAGAGCAATCCTCCCACTCGGGGGCTTAGCTGCAGTCCAGTACTCGCCTAAGTTCTCCCACTTAGAGACTTAGCTGCAGTCCGGCACTCGCCTAAGTTTGAAAAAATCCTACTGAGTGGAGAGCAATCCTCCCACTCGGAGGCTTAGCTGCAGTCCAGTACTCGCCTAAGTTCTCCCACTTAGAGACTTAGCTGCAGTCCGGCACTCGCCTAAGTTTGAAAAAAATCCTACTGAGTGGAGAGCAATCCTCCCACTCGAGGGTTTAGCTACAGTCCAGTACTCGCCTAAGTACGAAACACATCTCAATCCTCAAGGACGACGAGGGGCGGGTCGACGGCCACCTTCTCCTGGAGAGCTTCGCCACAAATGCAATGCGCGATTCATCCCACTCTACAGTAACGAAGTACGGGTCGACTGCCACCGTCTCCT
>NC_057803.1:219561126-219691565 GCF_018294505.1 Triticum aestivum
GCTCCACATTGGCTTCAGTGTTTGTGGTGGCAGCCGCAACATTTTCTTCCTCCGCTTGTGTAGTTGGAGGGACAACCTCAGGCACGTTCTCCTGGAGAACTGCATCTTGATGGAGCGGGGAGTGGGTTCTGGTGGTGCTTCTTCATTGTCTTCGGCTGATGCAGCCGGAATTTCTGCAGTATGGACTTGAGGCCGTGGACCTTTGCGAAGCCTACGGAACGCAGACGACGCTTGTGGGGTCGGAGTGGGCTGGACCTCAAAGTCTTCTTCCTCCTGAGGGCGATCCGCCCATGACTCATCATGTGCCATTGGCGTCAGAGGACGACCAATACTGATGAGTTCGCTTGTTTCAAGCTGAGGAAGGGCTGCATCATCTTGTACATTGTCTTGACGACCAATGTCTTCAGCAGCTATGGGGTCGGCTGCTGGAATATCTTCAGCTTCAGGAGCCTCTGTGGGAGCAGGCTCATGAACTGTCAGTCGTCTTTCTGCATTGGGGTGAATGACAGAAAGGGGTTCAACCATCAAGGGCTCTGTGGGAGCAGTCCTAGATTTCTTGGTCTTGCGCTTCTTTTTGCTGGGGGCAGTAGGAGAGGCTTCAGAGCTCTTCCTTTTTCTGGCTTCAGCCTCTGCAGTTCTTGTCTTCTTTAGCTCTGAAGCTGTTGACCGGCTCTTTGGCTTCGAGCCAGTCGTTGCAGTGGGGAAGACAATTTGAACCGCTTCTTGCCGAGGTGCCTCTGGTTCATTCACAGCAGGCTTCTTCTTCTTCTTCACGGCCATCTTAGGGTCGATGCTAGGACGCCCAAGTGCCTTGCGCTTTTCAGCCTCGTTGTAGGCTTGAACACATTTTTCTGCCAAAGACTTCATCCTTTCACGCGAGCCCTGAGCTTCAGCACGCTTCTTCAGAAAGTTTTCTTTGAGCTCATGCAGCATGATTTTGAAGCTCCTCACTTCCTGCACGCTGAGGCTGGCCATGTTCTTCTTGAACTGAGCCTTTTCATGATCAATTTTCTGCTTCAGCTCAACAATGCGCTGAGCAATGGCCAGTTCTGAAGCAATTGCGCCTTGGAAGGCGACGCTGAGGCCAACGGGCAGCTGCAGATCTTCGAAGCTTATGTCTGGTGAGGCAAACCATTCATCGATGAAGTTGTGGATGATGGCGACATCAAAGAGAGGCAATTGTTGAAGATTTCAGCTTCTTCTTTGCTTTTGATAAGCTGCTCTAGAGCGTCATCTCCCAGATCTTCATCGCTTGATAGATCAATGGCTTCGCTGCGCAGAATGGCAGCAGCAGTGAGCTCTTTGCCTGTGTGTTGCTGGGGCTCCTTTTCCTTCTGGGGCTTGGAGACGCGGGATACGTCTTCAGACTGCACACTGACTTCAGGAGGTGCAGTTTTCAATGGCTTCGCCCTTGAGATTTTTGAGGCAGGGGCCGGCTTTGAAGCTTTTGGTTTCTTCGTCTGCTTTGGCTTCGGCACAGCAGGAGCTTCATCAGACTCAGAGTCAGCTGGAGGGTCATTCACGGCAGCCCCTTGGTACTAAGATGTGAGTGATTAGGCCCTCAAGATTGGCAAACGGACCGATGATATTGGGTTCGGCGTCGCGTGTGCCATCTGCCCTTGGTGAGGAGGGACCAGGGTTGAAGTCTAACCCAAATTTCTTCTTGTTTAGCTTCGCTGACTTTTGGGCAAACTGAAAGTTGCGCTTGAAGAGATTGTCGTCACGACACCAGAGGAGTGACGATGGATGCGCATCATCAGGCTGTGGTCCTCGGACCATGCATGGGTAGAAGCCTTGAGCAATGGCTTCATCTCTGGTTCTGGGTAAGAGGTTCTTGAAACGGATATCCCCCCATGGCTCTTGATGGCATATTTCTCAGCATACTCCTAAGTGACGAAGCGGTATTTGAACCACTGTTCTGCCCAATAGCGTCGAATCCATTGGATTCGGGTCTTGCGCTGCCCATAGCTCTCTTCTGGATCTGTTTTGTACATTTCTGCCAAGTCTTCAGGCAGATCTTTGGAAGTTCCCTCACGTCTCTGTCTGCCCCCCTTCCTTGCTGCTGCTTCTGAAGCCATAAACTTTAACTTGAAAGGCTTCAAAACTTTCAAAGGCTTCAAAGGCTTTCTTTTTCTGGACCAACAGGAACTGGCTTCAGGAGAGTTTATGTGATGCTGTAGGAATTCTGCAAATGAATGCAGACTATGAGAACCGAAGGATTCTCCCACGGACATGTACCTGTGACAGCATTAAGGTGCGAGGGAAGGGGAAGAGGTCATATGCATTCTCAGAAGGTTTTGAAGATTAATCAGTTTAGAAGACATTGACCTCATCGTGCGAAGACATTCACTCATAGATAAGAAGTTGGTTCCAGATTTGTACGAACCCACAGATCAGTACAAGTGAGGAATCTAACTACTTTATGAAGCACAAGTGAATATACTAGGCATGTTATGAGATGCAGCGAGAGATCTAACTAGTGTGAAGAGAAACTTCTTATGGTAGAAAGTGACAGAACCATGAGATCAAAGGGGCTGTAAAAAGAAGTTTTATTTACCACACTGGAACTGCTAGACGGAAGGGAGTGGATGCCGAGCAGTTCAGTCCTCCGTGCCCTAACTTGGCGACGGAAAACACCTACGGCGACGGCGGAGAGGACGATGTCCGCGGTCGGCGTGAGGACGGCGTTGGAGAGGTTGCGGCAGCGAAGCGCTTCGTCTCCGGCGTCGTCGAGTGCTAGCGGTGGCGCTAGGGTTCGTGCGAGGGTGGAAGAAGGAGATAATGACCGCGGTAAGTGTGAATTTATAGGCTCAGGGGCGGCACTGTGCTATTACACAGGTGCCCCTGGCGGTTCGCATTTGAGGAACGCGTGGCCAGTTAGCGGAAGTTTGGGGTTTGTTCCACGTCCCACGCACGCCTAAATTGTCGGGCGGTCGTTCCTGCTTCTCCGGATTTTATGTGGAGGAATGAGCATTAAAAACGGACTTTATGGTTGTCTCTATATCTTCAGCTGACAAGGACACAGTGAAGACATTCGACAGTTTCAATAGAATGCATATGACTTGGAGAGATAGAATTTGAGATAGAAAGCATAGAGAGATTAGGGTCCGATCACATTCACTTAGTTCAAAAGATTCAACCAAGAAGACATAGCTATAAGTGAATGCTGTAGAGGACAGAACACTAGTATGTATATATCTATATAATCAACGTAGTGAAGATAATCATGAAGACATGTTGAGTTCGAAGCCAAACCAAATGTGAAGATATTGCAAGGTAACGCCATGAGTGAAACACTTCAAAATGGAACGTTTGGTGGTGGCGTTACCCACCGTATAGGAAGTATTAGACCCAGACACGGCGCACAATTATCGTGGCGCTCCGAAGTCAAATTCCACATTAATGTATTCACACTTAGAATGTATGTCTTCATTGATTGAAGATATACTTTACTTTGTGTGTTGCACATCTAAGTCATCAATATGCATAAGTGTTAGGATGTGTGCCTGATCACAGGACATTTGAGGATTCCAAGATATTTAGCTCACACCGTAACTTGCAAAATCTCTTCTCATCCAAGGGCTTGGTGAAGATATCTGCCAATTGCTCTTCAGTGTTGACGTGTATGATATCAATGTCTTCCTTCACAACATGATCTCTGAGAAAGTGATGACGAATTTCAATGTGCTTTGTCTTCGAGTGCTGAACTGGGTTGTTGGCAATCTTGATGGCGCTTTCGTTGTCGCAGTAAAGTGGCACTTGCTTCAGATGAATGCCATAGTCCTTGAGTGTTTGCTTCATCCACAGAAGCTGAGCGCAGCAAGATCCAGCAGCAATGTATTCAGATTCAGCAGTGGAGAGAGATACACAGTTCTGCTTCTTTGAAGACCAACATACAAGTGATCGTCCCAGAAAGTGACATGTGCCTGATGTAGACTTGCGATCAACTTTGTCACCAGCATAATCAGCATCCGAAAATCCAACCAAATCAAACTCTGAGCCCTTTGGATACCATAATCCTAGAGTTGGGGTGTGAGCCAAATATCGAAGAATTCGCTTCACAGCTAAGTGATGCGACTCCTTTGGTGCCGCTTGAAATCGAGCACACATGCAAACACTAAGCATAATATCTGGCCTAGATGCACATAAATAAAGCAAAGACCCAATCATGGAGCGGTATACCTTTTGATCGAACTCTTTACCATTGTCGTCAGGACCTAGATGATGTTTGGCTGGCATTGGTGTTGTGAAGCCTTTGCAGTCTTGCATACCGAACTTCTTCAGGCAATCTTTGAGATACTTCTCTTGAGATATGAAGATGCCATTGCGTTGTTGTCGTATTTGAAGACCAAGGAAGAACTTCAGCTCCCCCATCATGGACATCTGATATTGCTCTTGCATCATATATCCAAACTCTTCACTGTACTTCTGATTGGTGCAGCCGAAGATAATGTCATCCACATATATTTGGCACACAAACAGTTCACCATCATATGTCTTCGTGAAAAGAGTGGGATCCAGGGAACCAGGTATGAAGCCTTTGCTCTTCAGGAAGTATTTGAGTGTGTCATACCAGGCCCTAGGGGCTTGTTTGAGGCCATACAGTGCCTTGTTGAGCTTGTATACCATGTCAGGATGTTTTGGATTTTCAAAGCCAGGTGGTTGTGCAACATACACTTCTTCTTCAATCTTGCCATTGAGAAAGGCACTTTTCACATCCATTTGATATAGAAGTATGTTATGATGATTTGCATAGGCCAGCAGTATGCGTATGGCTTCAAGCCTAGCCACAGGAGCAAATGTTTCATCGAAGTCAATGCCCTCCACTTGAGTATATCCTTGAGCAACGAGACGAGCTTTGTTTCTGACAACTTGACCATGCTCATCTTGCTTGTTGCGGTATATCCATTTGGTGCCTATTATGTTGTGCTTCCGTGGATCAGGACGCTTAACCAGTTCCCATACATTATTCAGCTCAAACTGTTGAAGCTCTTCTTGCATAGCTTGAATCCATTCAGGTTCCATGAAGGCTTCTTCAACTTTCTTGGGTTCTGATATTGATACGAATGCGAAGTGCCCACAGAAATTTGCTAGCTGAGTTGCCCTTGAACGAGTGAGTGGACCAGGTGCATTGATGCTGTCAATTATTCTGTCAATCTGCACTTCATTGGCAACACGAGGATGTACAGGGCGAAGACTTTGCTCTTGCTGATCTGTGTCGTTGTTGGGAGGAATGTCTTCAGGCTGAGCATTGTCTTCATGTTGATCAGGTGCTGAGATGATAAGTTCTTCTTCAGGATGAGCTTCAGAAGGTATAATCTCTCCAGTTCCCATAAGCTTGATTGATTCATTAGCTGGAACTTCATCTAGCACATTTGGCAGTTGCTCTCTTTGTGAACCATTTGTCTCATCGAACCGCACATCCACTGTTTCAACCACTTTGTAATGAAAGAGATTGAAGACTCTGTAGGAGTGCGAATCCTTTCCATATCCAAGCATAAAGCCCTCATGTGCTTTTGGTGCAAACTTTGAGGTGTGGTGTGGGTCCTTGATCCAGCACCTTGCGCCAAATACTCTGAAGTAACTGACATTTGGCTTCTTGCCAGTTAGGAGTTCATAAGATGTCTTGTTCAGAAGCTTGTGAAGATAAACACGATTGATTGTATGGCATGCAGTGTCAATGGCTTCAGTCCAGAATTTTCTTGGAGTCTTGTATTCATCTAGCATTGTTCTGGCCATCTCAATGAGTGTTCTGTTCTTGCGTTCGACGACGCCATTCTGCTGTGGCGTGTACGGAGCTGAGAATTCATGTGTGATGCCCAAGGTATCAAGATATGTATCAAGGCCAGTGTTCTTGAATTCAGTGCCATTGTCACTTCTGATGTGCTTTATCTTGGCGCCAAAATTGTTCATAGCTCGATTGGCGAAGCGTCTGAAGACATCCTGCACTTCAGTCTTGTAAAGGATTATGTGCACCCAAGTATATCTAGAGTAATCATCAACAATGACGAAGCCATAGAGGCAAGCAGAAGTAGTAAAAGTTGAGTAGTGAGTGGGACCGAAAAGATCCATGTGGAGCAGTTCGAAGGGTTGTGTAGTAGTCATGATTGTCTTCGAAGGATGTTTTGCCCTTGTCATCTTCCCTGCTTCACAGGCACCGCATAAGTGATCTTTCTTGAACTTGACGCCCTCGATGCCTATGACATGCTTCTTCTTCGCAAGGGTGTGGAGGTTCCTCATGCCAGCATGCCCAAGCCTCCGATGCCAAAGCCAGCATTCTGAAGCTTTTGCAAGAAGACATACTGCCAGTTGTGGCCCTGCTGAGAAATCTACCACGTACAAATCATCTTTCCGATACCCTTCAAACACTAGAGACTTGTCAGATTCCATTAGTACCAGGCAACGATATTTTCCAAACATTATGATCATGTTCAAATCGCAAAGCATTGAGACAGACATTAAGTTGAAGCCAAGGGATTCAACAAGCATGACTTTATCCATGTGTTGATCCTTTGAGATTGCAACTCTACCTAGACCCAATACCTTACTTTTACCAGTGTCAGCAAATGTGATGTGGCTCTTGTCGGATGGACGTAATGTTGAGTCCATAAGAAGGCTTCTTTTGCCAGTCATGTGATTTGTACACCCACTGTCAATAATCCATTCTGAAGACTTTGAAGTCGCTGGTGTCGTACCCTACAGTGCAGTTAGGGGGATAGGCTTCACGAAGAGAATTGTGAAGCATAAACATTTGACGAACCAGTGGGTTATGAAAACTTAGATCCAGATTAGGACTAATAGGGAGAGTAGCATGCGATTCAGGAACGAAGTACATAATGATGCCATTTGGGCATTTTATCTTGCGCCCTACAAGATTTTTAAGGTCCCCAGCAATAGCGTCAGAAGATTTTGTTTTTCTGCTGGAGACCTTTCCCTGCAAAAGAGAGTTAAGCTTTCTTAACCACCCACATCTTCAAGGGTGGCTTAGAAGCAATAAGTCTAAGTGCAGCATCTGAGAATTTTGGCTTTGAAGCCTTAGCAAACAGTCTAGCAGGTGGACAATAATACTCATAGGAATAAGCAGAATAATTATTGGTCATATGAACATGACGGTTCGAAGAACCGCTCTCATATTCATATGCCTGAGTATGGTTTCCCTGCAAAACATTTGCGTTAGTGTGACTCAGGTGAGTCCTCTGTTTGTATGAAGCCTTTGGACCGTATGAAGCCTTTGGTCTGAGGTTTGTCTTCTTCAAGTGAGGTGTCATGAAGACATTCACAGGAAGATTTTCCAGACACTTTTTCGGAACCCAGATCTTCTTCATAGGCGGTCCATTCCTGCAGTTAGTACCAATGTACCTGGCAAACACTTCACCATTCTGATTCTTAAACAGTTTATAGTTTGCATCAAAGGATTCATCAATGATAATGGGGTTAGCACAAGTGAAGCCAGATAAATTGGATGGATCTGCTGAAAGTTCCTTTGCAGCAACCCATGTGGTTTTGGGGTACTGCTCAGGTTTCCAGTAAGAGCCATCTGCATTTATTTTCCTCACGAACCCAACACCCTCTTTCCTAGGGTTTCGGTTCAGAATCTGCTTCTTGAGGACATCACATAATGTCTGATGTCCTTTAAGACTTTTGTACATCCCTGTTTCAAGCAATGTCTTCAACCTAGCATTCTCATCAGCAATAGCAGTGGTATCCTCAGCAGAGGGGTTAGTTACCACATCAACAGTTGAAGATATTGCAACAGCAGTAGCAGTGGAACATTCAGCAACAGAAGTAGCATTATCACGCTCAATGCATTTAAGACATGGTGGTTCAAATCCTTCCTGAGCGGGACTGATCTGTTCGGCGCGAAGTGACTCGTTTTCCTTTTGAAGATCTTCATGAGCCGCTCTCAATTTCTCAAGTTCTTGCTTCCTTTGAAGATAATCATAGGAAAGCTTTTCATGAGTTGTTGAGAGAGTATCAAGACGATCTTCAAGTTCCTGATACTTAACGTGAAGATTTTTTATGTCTTCAATTAAGGATTCAGATCGAGTCATTTCAGCACCCAACAGATCATCGCTTCTGTCTAACAGTTTTTGAATATGTTCCATAGCTTTCTGTTGTTCAGTTGCAATTTTAGCAAGTGTTTTGTAGCTGGGTTTTGAATCACAGTCAGAGTCATCGTCACTAGATGTTTGATAGCGAGTAGTGCGTGTGTTTACCTTGGCACCGCGTGCCATGAAGCAGTAGGTAGGAGTGGAGTCGTTCTTGTCATTTGCATCGGTGTCGGTGATGCAGTCATTGTCTTCAGTGTTGAAGATGGACTTGGCGACGTATGCTGTAGCCAGACTCGCAATGCCAGAATCAGACTCCTCCTCAGACTCCACCTCCGCCTCCTCAGAAGCGGACTCCTCCTCTGAATCCATTTCCTTGCCAACAAACGCACGTGCCTTGCCAGATGAGCTCTTCTTGTGTGATGAAGACTTTGAGGAAGACTTGGAAGAAGACTTTGAGTATTTCTTCTTCTTCTTGTCGTCAGAATCATATTCCTTGCTCTTCTTCTTCCTTCTGTTCTCATTGTCCCACTGTGGACACTCAGAGATGAAGTGTCCAGTTTTCTTGCACTTGTGACATGTTTTCTTCTTGTAGTCATGAGCAGAAGCTTCATCATTCCTTGAGCTTGATCGTGAAGATTTTCTGAAGCCTTTCTTCTTGGTGAATTTTTGGAACTTCTTCACTAGCATTGCAAGTTCTCTTCCAATGTCTTCAGGATCATCAGAACTGCTGTCAGATTCTTCTTCAGATGAGGAAACAGCTTTTGCCTTCAAGGCACGAGTTCGCCCATAGTTTGGACCGTAGATATCTCTTTTCTCAGAAAGCTGAAACTCATGTGTGTTGAGCCTCTCAAGTATGTCAGACGGATCGAGTGTCTTGAAATCAGGACGTTCTTGAATCATCAGGGCTAGGATGTCAAACGAACTATCAAGTGATCTCAGCAGCGTCTTGACGATTTCATGTTTGGTGATCTCAGTGGCGCCGAGGGCTTGAAGCTCATTTGTGATGTCAGTGAGCCGATCAAATGTGTGCTGGACATTCTCATTGTCATTTCGCTTGAAGCGGTTGAAGAGGTTGCGAAGAACACTGATTCTTTGATCTCTCTGGGTTGAGACGCCTTCATTGACCTTGGAGAGCCAGTCCCAGACCAGCTTGGATGTCTTCAAGGCACTCACACGGCCATACTGTCCTTTTGTCAGATGGCCACAGATGATATTTTTGGCAGTAGAGTCCAGTTGAGTGAACTTCTTGACATCAGCAGCAGTGACACCTTCTCCAGCCTTGGGAACGCCGTTCTCGACGACATACCATAGGTCGACGTCAATGGCTTCAAGATGCATGCGCATCTTATTCTTCCAGTAGGGATATTCAGTTCCATCGAAGACGGGGCACGCAGCGGAGACTTTGATTATCCCTGCAGTCGACATAGCTAAAACTCCAGGTGGTTAAACCGAATCACACAGAACAAGGGAGCACCTTGCTCTGATACCAATTGAAAGTGCGTTATATCGACTAGAGGGGGGGTGAATAGGCGATTTTTATGAAAGTCTTCAAAACGTGAGAGTTATGAAGACAAACAGCGAAGATTATGCCTATTACTATGCAGCGGAAGTTAGATTACACTAGGCCAGCCATGGTCATGTATTCAATAGAGTGAAAGCACAATGACAAACAACTGCAGTGTAATAAGGATCAGGTAGGAAGAAGTTATGAAGCCAAACAGATCATACATTCACGTTGTGAAGACAAAAGATAAAGCAAGCATGCAATGGCTTCACAATGAGTAACAGTAAGAAAAGGAAGTGAAGATGAAACCAGTGACTCGTTGAAGACAATGATATGTTGGACCAGTTCCAGTTGCTGTGACAACTGTACGTCTGGTTGGAGCGGCTAGGTATTTAAACCTTAGGACACACAGTCCCGGACACCCAGTCCTGAACACACAGTTCAGGACACCAAGTCCTCACCGTATTCTCCTTGAGCTAAGGTCACTTAGTCCTCGCCCAATCACTCTGGTAAGTCTTCAAGGTAGACTCCCAAACCTTCACAAACTTCGTTCACTGGCAATCCACAATGTCTCTTGGATGCTCTGAACGCGACGCCTAACCGTCTGGAGGATTCACAGTCCTCAAGTGTAATAAGTCTTCAGATCACACAGACAAGAAGACTAAGTGATGCCCAATTTGCTCTGGCTCTGGGTGGTTAGGGCTTTTCTCCTCACTAGGAATTTTCTCTCAAAGGCTTCGAGGTGGGTTGCTCTCAAACGACAAAAGCCGTGCACTGAAATCTGAGCAGCCAACCGTTTATGGTTGTGGGGGTGGGCTATTTATAGCCACTTGGCAACCCGACCTGATTTGTCCGAAATGACCCTGGGTCACTAAGGAACTGACACGTGTCTCAACGGTCAGATTTCGAACTCTCATGGCAACTTTACTTGGGCTACAAGCAAAGCTGACTTGTCCGGCTCTGGACAAGATTCGCTCTCATTGTCTTCGCTCGAAGACATAGGTTTTTGATTTAGGCATCACTTTAGTCATTCTGACTGGTTCTCCTGGACCCCACTTAACAGTATGGTGGTTCCTATGACTCAACACAAAAGAAAAGGAACTACGAAAGATCTAAGTCTTCGAGCTCCAGGCTTCATAACGTGTCTTCCTTTGTCATAGTCTTCAATGTGAATATCTTCATATACCACCTTTGTCTTCAATGTCTTCGTACATTTTTAGGGGTCATCTCTGGTAGTAAAACCGAATCAATGAGGGACTTCTACATGTGTTTTCCTGCAATTCTCACAAACACATTAGTCCCTCAACTAGGTTTGTCATCAATACTCCAAAACCAACTAGGGGTGGCACTAGATGCACTTACACTAACGGAATGGGTCAAGTCAATCACATCATTCTCTAATGATGTGACCCCGTTAATCAAATGACAACTCATGTATATGGCTAGGAAACTTAACCATCTTTGATTCAACAAGCTAGTCAAGTAGAGGCATACTAGTGACACTCTGTTTGTCTATGTATTCACACATGTATTATGTTTCCGGTTAATACAATTCTAGCATAAATAATAAACATTTATCATGAAATAAGGAAATAAGGAAATAAATAATAACTTTATTATTGCCTCTAGGGCATATTTCCTTCAAGGGCACCTAAAGTCTCTCTAAGGTCTCGGCGGAGAGCACATTGATACCAGTGCGGCGATCGATGAGGGTCTTGTGACAGAGACCTAACTGATGGTGGGTGTGCAGAGTAGGGGGAGCGCGCCAGTAGTGGTCGTGCACCTGAGGTGATCCTTGGAATCGAAGGTGATGGCGTACTATGACTACCTGAGGGGACGCATGATTTCGGGCTTCGGGAGGGCCGCGTTGACCTCATGAGAGAATTTCTTGAAGATGTGGTTTGAGGAGAGTGCCTGGGCACCACCGAGGATGAAGGCGATCGTGCAAGGTTCCTGAAATCCCCTAGGCCCATCGTCCGGATGGTTGTCATCGTTCCTTCTTGGTGGTGGTGGTAGCGGAGGGAGGCGGACATTGCCCTGAGGACAGGTCTCACAAGGCTAATCACGCCAGGGGCCGTCGTGAGGCTGATCGCGCTAGCCATCATTGTGAGGCTGGTCACACCAGCCGTGATGAGGGTTGTGGTTGTCCCAGCGGCCTCCGTCGCGGCCTCCTCCATGGCCGACACCTCGGTTGAAGTGCTCAGGGCGGTGGCCCAGGCGCTCGTCCCGGAGCACCATGAGCTCTTGGCAATCGTTGGTGTTATGGGTGTGAACATTGTGGAGGACGCAGAACGGGCGAGTTTCCTTGGCGGGCTCGTCATGGTCATGGTTGCACTTAGTCTCGGGCTCTGCTGCCAGCATGGTGGGGCCCTTGTGCTTCACTTCCTTGGCTTTGGCCTTCTTGTCTTCAGGGTCGACGTCAGGCGCTTGAGGAGAGAGAGAGGCGGCCCTCTTCGGCCCTGGCGCATCTGTCCGCCATGTTGAACATCTCCAGGGTCGTGCACATGTCATCATCGATGGTGAGCTCCTCGCTCATCTTGACATCTGTGACGCTCTCGGTGAAACCGAGATGATGGCTTCATCCGAGGCCTTCTATATCTTGAGGCGAACATTGGTGAAGCGCTGAATGTACTTGCGGAGGGTCTCACCCGGCTGCTGCTTCACGCGCCGCAGGTCGTTGACGATGAGGGTGCCAGCACGGGTGCCTTGGAAGTTGGCGATGAACCGCTCGCGGAGCTCATCCTGCGAGGAGATCGATCCCTCTGGGAGGTGCAAGAGCTAGGATCACACACCGTCCTTCGTCATGACCTTGTCCTCGCCATTCGCCGCCTCGATGCTCAGCGAGTAGAGCTGGAGGAACTCCACATGGTCCAGGGTGCCATCATAGCGCGGGGGTAGGTCTGGCTTGAACTTGTCGGGCCAAACGTCAAGGCACAGCTCATGGGTGAAGGCGAGGAAGCCCGTCGTGCTCACGGGCGTGCCCCGCGCGAGGGGAGATGGTCCTGACGCCCATGCGCTGCAGACCCTAGAGCTACCAGGTCTTGGTGCTGGCACAGTGGTGCAGGGAGCGCACACGCATCGTACTGCGGCTGTTGTACCACCTGGCAGCTAGCCTCATCCCATGCCATCGTCGGCACCCCACGCGGCAGGTCACGTGGGCGCGCGCCACGCCTGGGCTCGGCATCGGCACTACGTATAGGAGGAGGAGGAGGTGTGTAGTGAGCTACGTCGCCCGCACAGGAGGGCGGGGATGGAGAGAGTTTGAGGGCGTCGAGGCCTCGCCTGTGGCATTGACGAGCTTGGTAATGCGGCCAAGCCAGGCGTCGTAGCCTTCGTGTGGGGCGGTAGCGCTGCAACTCGCACGCCATGAGAAGCGCGGTCTACGCGTTCACCGGCCCACGACGAGTGTGGGGGGACGACGCTGTGGCGGGAGTGAGGGAAGGCGTGGCGGTGCGGCCATCACGCTGCATGGAGGGCGGTAGCAAAGAGTTATGCTGCTCAAGAGCAGCAGGGTCGGTGGCAGCGTTAACTGCGGGAGAGGTGGAGCAGCGAGGAACAACACGTCCCACTGGCGCCGTGTGGGCGACGCGGGCAGCCCAGCGCTCGGCGCGAACTCGGTGGGTGTCGGCCATGGGAGCAATGAAGCAGGGACGAAGCAAAGCGGAATGGAGAGCTTTGACATGCCCCTACCTGGTGCGCCAAATATTGGAATCGGGCCTCCGCGGACCCAAACAAGGTTAGAACTCTGGGGCGTGTGCGAATATCCAGCCTAGCTGCAGCCCCAAGCTCACTACCTCATAGCTTGGCCTCATCAAGTTCGTGCGACCGGGGAAAAGAGTGGACACGGTCGTTTACCCAGGTTTGGGCCACCTAGTGGTGTAAAACCGTAATCCTGCTTTGTGGTGGATTGCCTCTCGAGGAGGATGAGTATGAACTAGTACAAGTGATGAACTGCCTCGTGAGGTCTTGAGGGTCGACCCCCTCTCTACGGTGGAGACTAACCTATATTTATAGTGGCCTTAGTCCTCTTCCCTCATAGCTTAGGCGGGAAGGGATTCCACAATAGCCAATCTGAAAGGGGACAAGAGTACACCCTATCCTGACTAAAGGTGGTCTTCGTATGCGAAGCTTCTAGTCGTGGCGCAGTGGTGGGATCGGCGATGACATCCGTCCTGCCGAGCTCGTGGTCTTGGTATTGTTGCATGGGATTGGAAACCTTTGTGGGATTCCTTGGGAACCCGCATACGTCCTTGCCTCCTTAGCATGAAAGAGGAAATTGTCCTGGACTATGCCCGCTGGTGCCCACCCGGCCTTTCGTCACGGCTCGCATCATCGCGCGCCTTGCGAGGTGAGGTATTTGCATAGAGATCTCCGCTCCTCGGGAGCCAAGCTCAGAAAGTTGTTCCTCGATAGGTCTTGGTGTTGTTCTCCTTGAAAGGTAGGGGCCCTCGCGAGGGTCTTGTCCATGCAGTTTTGGAGTTGGTTCGTATTGAGCCTTTAGCGGAGACACGCGCTGGGTCGCAGGCAGGCAGGTCTGGGTACCCCCGATCTCAGAACACTGACAACTTACATAAGATCTACACTACATATGAATTGCTATCAAAGAAATGGGGTAGAATTTCTGGACTAAATTGCAGAATGTCAGAATAAACGGGAAGAAGCTCAACCTATCGAGAGCTACGTCTTCTGGCAGCCACCATCTAGAAGTAGTAGAAGAGAGTAGCTTGAACGGTAACAAGTATCATCGTATAACAACAATCCTACCCGGAGATCCTCTCCTCGTCTCTCAATGAGAAAGCGATCACTGGGTTGTATTTGTCACCTAACTGGGTGTGTTTTATCAAGTAACCGGATTTAGTTGTAAGTGGTCGGAATACAACTCCAAGTCATCATGTTACCTTGGACATGGCTATTCGAATAGATTAGTTCCCTACAGGGGTGCACCATATTACCCGATATGCTCGATTACCTTTGGCCAGACACAATTTCTTGGGTAATGTCCGGCCTCGGATGATCAACACGGCATAGTACTACCTATGCTCTCCAGAGAGGTCAGCACGCCATGAAGGGGTCATGGGCCAATTGTCCCTAGCGATCCTGCATGTTGCATGGATGGACGAGACAGTTCTGGCTGCCTCTTTATACAAAGCAGGTGCTTACACAGACCACATGGGCGTGTGCTTCTCAACTATGACGTCTTACAGCTTTCGAAAGAAATCGTACGATGTCGAGGGTCCCATATACCATTACCCCGCACGGTGGTTGGTGCGTATAGGCCAGCGAACAACTCAGACCAAATACGCACTCTCATTAAGCGTGTTATCATGAAGTAACCACGGAAACTAACCAGGGACCAGGCCCACCTTTCTCCTATGTGGTCTTAACCTGCCCTATCGTTCCGCCACAAAGAACCACTTAGGGGGCATCGGGACAAATGTCCTTTCACCCCCAGTCCGTGGATCACTCGCGGGTACTCTACGAGCTGACCTGACTTTAATCATAACATGTATCATGTATAGTATGTATAAACGGATATATATATATATATAGCCAGTCTATTCTACTAATATTAGCAGAATAGTTATTCTGCACACACTTTTGAACTGCACGCTCAATGCAAGTGCACTACATCTATGTACAGTGAGCACTTCAATGCTTTACGAGAGAACTTCTTCAGAGTTTTGAGGTCTTCCCATGAGTTATGTTGCAATCGGGTGTTGCGGGATGATTTAATTTGTTTCTAGATGCCAGTTGACCTTTATTCTTTGTAATTTACAGGAAATGACTAAAATCTATGCAAATCAAGCGATTTGGCGGGCAAACTTTGCTTTGTTAGTTTGTGTTGCGTCAGATGCGAATTTTTCATGCTCTAATGTTGTTTGTTAGTAGGAATTCTTTGATTGCGTTTGTTTAATCACTCCCTTTACTCTACCATCTATGTAATATTTGGGGATTAGATTTCAACTTATGTGAAATCGATTGCACGGGCATATGAGCTTCGTACACTCCTCTGTTCTTGTTATTTTTTTGGATTTTGTGTGTCGATGCATTTTGAATCTTGTAATTAGTGTCTTTGTTTGGTTTGAATTCATTGTATTGTGCATGTAATCTTCATATTTTGTTGTGCATTTTTAAAGAAGAGCACATGCTGTTCATCTCAGTGGTCGTGGGTTCGATGTAATTTTTTGCGGGGTATTTTTGAAAATTGAGTGATTGCGCAATTTTAGTCGAGTTATCGAACTGCAAATGTCACCTATGTTAGTCTCCCATGTGTTTGGATATATACTGCTTTAATTTCATTGTTACAGTTCTGGCATATGTTGTAGTGTATTGCATTTTTGTTAGTAGTGAACTTCACTGTAACTGTATTACAGTGGGCATGACAGCTTATGAGATTTCTCTTTTCTTAAAATGCATTCCATGTTTTAGAGAACTACATAATATGCACTTTCGTACTACATTGGTAGTATAGTTATTCTGCTATTCTGCTATTAGAATAGATGGTCTATTAAGCTAGTGTTAGCAAAATAGTTATTATGACAATTTTTTTGAACTACATACTACGACAATTCTTTTAAACAGCATGGGTTAACTGCAAAGTTTCGACCATTCGAATTGCATTGTTACTATTCAGAGCATTGCATTTTTATATAAGGACTGCACTATGTGTATTAGAGAACTACATTTCTGTCACCAGCAACTTGTCTAAAAGGGTGATAAAATGATGTAGACGAGGTCACATACATTAAAAAGGCACCGTTTAAAGTGTCTGATGGACATTATTTTAAAATCATACGCCATAAGCAAAGCATTAGAATATGCCACAGATGGTTTGCTTTATCTTAGACAACCTACAGTGCAAATATTGTAAACTTTAGGGAGTCTTCTTCTTTGTATAAAAACACCATGGCCACTTCTATGGCATCAAAGCCATTCTGGGAGACAAAATCTTTCTAGCCGGTAGTTATGTTAATGTAGTCTTCAGAATCAATGTGGTAGTCAACTTGCATGTCTACATACCCATTCTTATGTTCTATCTCCAAAGTAAGCTTCCCTGAACTCAGAGCAGCAAACATTATTGTGGATGGCAGTTTTTGCATTTCGGCATGCATGGAAAAAGAATTTGTATACATAATAACCAAATGTTTTTATTTATGTTAAGATGATTTGGTTATGTTGACTTAAATATGTACAAATATATGACTACTATTTAAGAAAGTTGTTGCAATGTATGAACAAAATTATATACGGACTTGACCTCTAGCTTTAGTAGAATATATACTATTCTGTAACACCTTTGCAGTGCAAGGTAATTTGAAGTGTACTGCATTAGCATATTTAGAGAACCGCGACACTGAGCTATGGAACCTCTTTTTGTTCGCGTGTTCAGGTTCTAATCTAAATAGTGTTGACACCTGGTGTGGTACGGTAGAAAAATAGGTAGAACTATCTAGTCTTAATTGCTGACAAATCTGAACAACAACACAACTGATGTTGCTACAATAGGGCAGTCTAGTGAGGTTGTGGTGGTTTCGTCACAACCTAGCGGAGAAATTATTTTGTCTAGCTCTAAAGAGCAAGAACATGCAGACTCTAACATTGAAGGCAAGTGTTTTGTTTTGAATAGTGAAGTTCAAGTTTTTCTCATTCATTTTTTAATTACTATGGTAGCTACATCAGATGTTTAATGATAAGTGAACTTCTTCTTTGTTGGTGATTTTCAAAATAGTTGCTAGCTAGCGCATTTCCCTATCTTACAATTGAACTTCATATTTTAGATAAGTGAACTTCATCTTTTTTTTCTTCCTTATTTTTTTATTGCAGATGACGAACTTCCTGTTGTGACACCGTAGAGCATTGATCCAGCTCTTCTCAAAAGATACAACGAGTTGTACACTGATGTTACCATGGGCTCGGAGGGACAAAAAGAAGAAGTACGGCTTTTTATAAATTGTTTGTTAATATGTATTTCCTAATCACAATCTTTGCCCTTTTTGTTCTTGTGGTATCTTATGTTTCAGTTTTTCAAAAAAATCAGGGACATGATTGCTTTTAAAACTGAGTTGGCCGATATTACCATTGATGAAGTTGGTCAATCTTTTTGGGAGAAAGGGATGCTCACTATGGGCATTGTAGATTTTGGGGTTTCTTTGCTAGTGGATAAGGGATGCTCATTATGGGCCTTGTCAATCTTTTGGGAGAAAGGGATCTCCGACGATGGTTGTCCTATACCATATTTGTGTAAGCATGTAGAACTTTTTGTTCGTTGTTTGATTCTTTTTCTGTTTTCGTGTGATGACCTGTTTGCTTCAACGTTGTTTCTTATTTGGTTTTGTTTTGGCAGACAAGTATTTGGAATGGTGGTAGTGTAGGCAGGAGTCTGAAATTGATGTTCTCTTCAAAAGTTGAGGAACATGTCGATAAAAAAGATATGGCGAGTAATGTTTTTATGTGTCCAAAACCATTTTTGTGTGTTGGTTTTATAGTGTTCTATTTCTTATTATTGTAATACTTTTATTTATTTTTACTTCCAACAGGTCCTCTTTGCAACATTTGATCAGCCAGAGACGAGGGATGGCGTTGGCCATTATTGTGTAGTTGCCTTGAATGTGATGGAAAGGCGGTTTGAATTTCTTGACTCTCTCAATAAACCTGGCAGCTTTGAAGCGAACAAGGTTTTTAGGAGGATGGTTAAAAATAGCAAGCGTGCATGGAATGAAGGTAGCTCAAGTTCTGATGAGCTGCTAAATCCTCCTACACTTGATGGCTTTACGTTGAAACTTGTGGTTGTCTCAATTCAGCCAAATGGGTATGTTCCTTGTATCCCCTCTCCCCCATACTCCTCAATTGCTCTTTTATATTTAGGTAAAACTAATGTTTTTATTCTTTTTTGCAGGCATGATTCTGGATTCTATATGTTTCAATTCTTGCACACTTGGGATGGTGTTCGAGTTGCTCAGTTTGGGGTGGAGCACATTGGCTACATCAGAAAGGCCATGCTCTACAGCTGGCTCACATCCACAAAGTGTTCCCTTGAGTTATTGTCACTTATAATATTTGCACATAAAGGTTGTGTTAGTGAACTGCTTTATTTCCCTTAGTTATTTTTTCTATTGCTTGCTTCCGCTTCTTAAGGTTTTTATTTATTAGTGTGCTAGTGATATGCGTGTTTGACAGTGGAGGGCTACGCATTTTTGTGTAAGTAGGCTGCATTGTTGTAGACAAGTGAGCTGCATTGTTCTAGGCAAGTGGGTTGCATTGTTCTTGATAAGTGGGTTGCATTGTTCTAGATAAGTGGGCTACTAAAAATTCTAGTTTTCAACTAGAGGTGGGTGAATAGGCGATTTTTATGAAAGTTTTCAAGACAGGCAGTGTCTTCAAAGACAGACAACCAAATGAAACCTGAATAGTATGCAGCGGAAGTTAAACTACACTAGCCATGCCATAGTGAAGGAGATAGTACAGAGTAAACACAAAGACAGATGGCAACTACGTAGAGTGCATCAAAATAGGAAGACAGTATGAAGCCAAATATGAAAGCAGAGGAGAATGTCTTCACACACTGAAGTCAAACAGGACAAACAAGCAATGACTTCACGAAGCTAAACAATAAGTAAAGGGTGAAGTGATAGAACTAGTTGCTTGACGAACACAAGGATTCGGTAGACTAGTTCCAGTTCTTGTGACAATTGTACGTCTAGTTAGGGAGGCTGAGATTGAACTCAGAAGACCGCGTCTTCACCTTATTCCCCTTGAGCTAAGGACACTTAGTCCTCGCCCAATCACTCAGGTAAGTCTTCAAGGTAGACTTCCAAACCTTCACAGACTTCATTCACCGGCGATACACAATGACTCTTGGATCCTTAGAATGTGATGCCTAACCGATTGGAAGATCACAGTCTTCAAGTGTAATAAGTCTTCAGATCACGCGGATAGAAATACTTCAGTGATGTCAAACACTCTTTGGGCTCTGGGTGTTTTGGGCTTTGTCCTCACAAGGATTCTCTCTCAAAGGCTTCGGAGGAAGGTTGCCGTCAAACATCAAAAGCCGTGCACTAACTCTGAGCAGCCACCAATTTATGGTCTAGGGCGTGGGCTATTTATAGCCAGGAAGCAAACCGACATGATATGTCCAAAGTGACCCTGGGTCACTAAGGAACCGACAATGTGTCCAGTGATCGGATTTTGAACACACGCAACAACTTGACTTGGGCAACAAGAAAAGCTGACTCATCCAACTCTAGATAAGATTTTCTCTCATTGTCTTCACTCAAAGACATAGGATTTGGGTTGAGCATCACATCAGTTTTCTAACTGTGTTCACTTGGACCCCGCTTGACAGTTCAGTGGTTCATATGACTCAAGAAAGAAGAAAATGAAACTACAAAAGAAATTACGTCTTCGCACTCCATTGTCTTCAAGTGAATGTCTTCACGAACCACCATTGTCTTCAATGTCTTCATACATTTTTAGGGGTCATCTCCGACGGGTAAAGCGAATCAATGGGGACTTCTACCTGTGTTATCCTATGAATCTTACAAACGCATTATTACCTCAACCACTTTTGTCATTAATACTCCAAAACCAACTAAGGGTGGCACTACATGCACTTACAATCACCCCCTTTTTGGTGATTGATGACAAACTGGTTGAAGTTCTCAATGGGGATAAAAGTATGTGAAAGTTAAAGTACGTGGTCATTGGCTTCATGAAGTTGAAAGGGCTCCCCCAGAAGATGTGCATATAAGTAATTTTCCTTTGAATGCAAATGCACATTGCAAGTTTTGCTTTGTGGAGATTCATCGTGCATACAAAAAATTATTGAAGATACTAACATGCATAATGAAAAATGGGCGTCTGCAGAATGATTTCATGCCCATAAGATAGGAATTCAACCACACACATAAAAAAGCAGCGGAAAATGTAGCAGACTTCCCATCTGGACTTAAGTGTTACAACTCAAAAACCAATAGTTCACGAACGAGAGTTGCAAGACTTAACAAAATATAGCAGCCGACCCATATAGACCCGCTTGAATACTATCAACCCATATGCTTCTCCACCTTTTGTCCAAAAAGGAATGAAGACATAGGGTGTCTAAGCGTTCCCCGGAGGTGTTGGTGACGATGTTGGGGCAACCGGGTCGACGGTGGAGTTGGGTGGTGTAGTGGGGCCTGATGCAACATCTTGATGTAGTGAAGCCATAGTTGGTGAAGTGGTGTCATCCTCCTCATCAATGACTCGTGCAACAACAGTTCAAGCTGATAAAGAGTGGTCAGAATCTTCAATGGATGGTGTAGGATGCCAACTTGCTAATTGCGGAGGCCTGGAGTCAAACTTGACTCTTTCAATGAAGCCATCTGTAGTGAGTTCATCTTCAAAACAGAGCAGAGTGAGGCTCTTCCAGGCACGCCGACGGGCTTCATGTGCTAAAAATGAATTCTTGGTGGAGAGGTTGCGAATATGATTGACATCCACAAGGAGACTTTGCATCTGACATTTCATCCAATCATGATGTCAATCCTGCTTCTGATGAATAGAAACTAGAAGTTCTCTGTCATTTAGGACACGAGCACGCTTCTGAGGCCTTTGAGGTATTGTGTTGGCAGTTCCATCAGTGTTAGCACGGTGCGGCAGCCTAAGCTGACCGACAAGGGGACCAGTAGCAGTAGTGGGACTGGGCACATGAATGGCTTCAAGTGGTGCTGAGAAGTTCTGGAAGGCAGCATAGTCTTCACGAACGGGTTCCTTGGCAGGTTTTGGATAGATGGCTTCATGAGACATGTAGACTTCAGGCAGGAAGACAACATGATTGCGAGCTGAAGCTTGATAGTGGATCGAAGAACAAAGCTTAATCAGCCGCATTATCCATGGTGCATAGAATTTTTGGCCAAATGGGTCAATGCCTGAAGCTGCCAACTGCCTGATGAACAAGGCATGAGTGTTGAAGCATATGCCATTGAGACTGTAGAAGACCAATGTCTTCATTGCGCCTTCAATCTTCACAGAGGAGTAGTGCCCTTTAATTGGCCATAGAGTATGCCGCACAATGTGGTAGATGGTGCGAGGCAGATACTCGAGGTCATTGACAAAGAAGTGTGTTGGGTACTCAACATCTACAGACAATGGCTTCATCATCCTCAGCATTTGCCTCATTTTTGGGTCTGGCTTCTGGGAGAAGCTTTCAGGTTCCTTCTCATACAGCTGACAACTTGGCTCATAAATATCACCAGGAGTGGGCAAGGGAGTAAGCTCGATGAAATCATGAGCTTTGGGTTCATGGTGAACATCTCCTATCATCCACTCAAAGACTCATCTCTTCGTATCCTTGTTCTAGCCTGATATGTGCAAAGTGGCATAAAATTGGAGCATAAGCTCTTCATTCTAGTGCTCCTCGTCGACGACAAAGGGGAGCAAGCCAACATCTCCGAAGCAGTCAAGGGCTTCTTCTAGGCAAGGCAGCCCGCCATGGCATCACAACATAGGCGCATGTGCGGGAAAATCCGGTCCTGGTTGTATAAGATGCATGAGTAATAGCTTCTTTGGAGATGACCCCAGAATATATCAGAAGGAACCTTGGGCTTCTTGTAGGGGTTCTTGGCCTTGTCAAAAAAGGTCTTGTGCTCTCTGAAGCTTAAGACGCTGAATGATGTCTGAGTGGTGATAGTGCTTGGAAGCCTTGGCATTCTTGGCATGGGCTTCTACGACTGAGGTCGGTGCTCAATATGATAATCATACATACTGGGGCCCAGGAGCTTCAAGAGGTGTCATAATTGGCCATCTAACACTGATCAGCTCACCTTCACGATTGAATGCCCTCGCCATGGTATGTGGAAGTGGTAGTGCAGCAGCAACATCCGATATGGATGGTTGAACATCGTTGATGGCAGCATTGGCTACAATATGAAGATTGGCTTTAGGTTGCGCATTGTCTTCAACACTGACCATGTCATTGGCTTCAGAATGTGTGGCAGCATCAGCATCAAAGGCTTCAGTCACTGGGGGGTTAGGCACAATCACTTATGGGCTCACGACGATGTCTCGTGTCTGCGTCAGTATTTCCCTAAAGAGGAAGGGATGATGCAGCACAGCTATGGTAGGTATTTCCCTCATTGATGAAACCAAGGTTATCGAACCAGTAGGAGAACCAAGCAACACTACGTAAACTATACCTGCACACAAAGAACAAATACTTGCAACCCGACGTGTAAGAGGGGTTGCCAATCCCTCTCGGGTAAAAGGTAGATTGGTTTGTAGTAGATTGGATAAATAGATCTCGCGGAAACGCGAAATAAAGTAAATAACAAAAAATTGCAGCAAGGTATTTTTGGGTTTTTGGAATACTAGGTCTTAAAGCAAAAGCAAATAAAAATAGATCTTGAAGGAAATATGATAAAGAATAGACCCGGGGGCCGTAGATTTCACTAGTGGCTTCTCTCAAGAAAAATAGCATATGGCGGGTAAACAAATTATTGTTGGGAAATTGTAGAACTTCAAATAATGATGACGATATCCAGGCAATGATCATTATATAGGCATCACGTCCAAGATTAGTAGACGGACTCCTGCCTGCATCTACTACTATTACTCCACACATCGACCGATATCCAGCATGCATCTAGTGTATTAAGTTCATGGAAAAATAGAGTAATGCAATAAGAACGATGACATGATGTAGAAAAAGATCTATTCATGTAGGAATAGACCCCATCTTGTTATCCTTAATGGTAATGATCAATACGTGTCTTGCTGCCCCTTCTGTCACTAGGAAAGAACACCGCACGACCGAACCCATCACAAAGCACCTCTTCCCATGGCAAGAAAAAACGATTTAGTCGGCCTAACTAAACCAAAGGTTCGAGGAAGAAATACGAGGCTATAAGTAATCATGCATATGAGAGATCAAAAACTCAAATAACTTTCATGGATAAAATAGATCTGATCATAAACTCAAAGTTCATCGGATCCCAAAGAACACACCACAAAAAGAATTACATCAAATATATCTCCAAGAGACCATTGTATTGAAAATCAAAAGAGAGAGTGGAAGCCATCTAGCTACTAACTATGGACCCGTAGGTCTACAATGAACTACTCACACATCATCGGAGAGGCACCAATGAGGATGATGAACCCCTTCGTGATGGTGTCTAGATTAGATCTGGTGGTTCTGGAACTTGCTGTGGTTGGAATTGTGTTTCATCGACTCCCCAAGGGTTTTGGATTTTCGGGGTATTTGTAGAGAAAAGAGGCGGTTATGGGAGGCGGCTGAGGTGGGCACAACCCACCAGGGTGCCCCTGGGCCCCCGGGCGCGCTTGGGCCCCCACGCGCGCCCAGGTGGGTTGTAGTCCCCTCAAAGCCCCCCTCTGGTACTTATTTGGCCCAACAGGTGTCTTCTGGTCCGGAAAAAATCTCCAAAAAAAATTCTGAGTTTGTACTCTGTTTGGTATTGATTTTCTGCAAAGTAAAAAATAACAACTCACACTGGGCACTATGTCAATAAGTTTGTCCCAAAAAATGATATAAAGTTGCTATAAAATGATTGTAAAACATCCAAGAATGATAATACAACAGCATGGAACAATCAAAAGTTATAGATACGTTGGAGACGTATCAGCATCACCAAGCTTAATTCCTACTCGTCCTCGACTAGGTAAATGATAAAAACAGAATTTTCCATGTGGAATGTTGCCTAACATATTCATCACATGTTCTTTTCTTTTGTAGCATGGACATATGGACTTTAATATGGTTCAAAGCAATAGTCTAGTTTTAACATGAAGATTTCAATACTCAAGCATATCAACAAGCAACCATGTGTTTCAAAACATCAACACTAAAGCAAGTTATCCCTAGCCCATCATGCTCAACCATTGATCCATTCATGAAACACGATCGCATATTAGCTACACCCAATGCTCAAGTATGATCATAGTGCCCTTAGTTGGCGCTTTATAAGAGAAGATGGAGACTCAAATAAAAATAAAAAATGCATAAAGTAAAACAGAAAGGCCCTTCGTAGAGGGAAGTAGGGATTTGTAGAGGTGCCAAAGCTCGACGCGAAAAAATGGAGATAAAACATTTTGGGTGGCATGTTTTTCCTGTCAATGAAAACGATTGAGTAGTTCCCAATACTTTCCATGCTAGATATATCATAGGCGGTTCGCAAATAGAAAATAAAGTTTATTCCTTTTTCCACCATACTTTCACATTCCACGGCTAGCCGTATCCACTGGTGCCGTTCATACCAACACTTTTCATGGAATTTATTATTTGACAACATAAAGTAAATTCATTTTTCATTTCGGGACTGGGCATCCCTAATACCTTTGATGTACTCTCGTGCAATGACAAGTGAATAAACACTCATCTTGAGAATAACACATCTAGCATGGAAAAATATCAGCCACCCCCTACTGTTTCATGATCGGTACGAGCACACAAAAAGGAATTTATTTTGAAAATTAGAGATGGCACATACAAATTTGCTTAGAACGGCATGGTAGTACCGCATATAGGTAGGTATGGTGGACTCATATGGCAAAACTAGGTGCAAGGATTTTGGATGCACAAGTAGTATTTCTACTTAGTACTCCCTCCATTCCAAATTACTCGTCGCAGAAATGGATGTATCTAGAACTAAAATACATCTAGATACATCCATCCCTGCGACAAGTAATTTGGAACGGAGGGGGTACAAGTGAAGGCTAGCAAAAAGATTGAGAGGCGTCCAACCAAGAAACGAAAAATCACATAAGCGAGCATTAAGCATAAATAACAATGAATAATGCACCATAAGTACGATGTAATTTCATTGCATAACTATTGACTTTCGTACTTGCATAGGGAATCAGAAACCTTAACACCAATAATCTTACTAAAGCATAATTACTCACCAACATGACTCACATATCACTATCATCATATCGCAAAACTATTACAAGGAATCAATTTTATTTTGTCCAATGATCTTCATGAAAGTTTTTATTATATCACTCTTGAATATCTATCACTTGATAAGCTCAAACAAATTTAAGTGAAGAACATGAGCATAAGGATTTTCTTCTCTCAAAATAATTTAAGTGAAGCATGAGAGAATTTATTCAAAATTTTACTAAGTCTCACATAAATCTAAGTGAAGCATGAGAGCATTTCTTCAAAAATATTAAAGCACACCGTGCTCAAAAAGATATAACTGAAGCACTAGAGCAATTCGATATCTCAAAAAAATTAAGTGAAGCACACAGAGCAATTATAATATATCATAGCATAATTTCGGCTCTCTCAAATAGGTGTGTCCGGCAAGGATAGATGACACAAACTAAAAAGCAAAACAAGTGAAGACTCATATAATACAAGGCGCTCCAAGCAAAACTCATGATATGTGACGAATAAAAATATAGCTCCAAGTCTTTAAAATACCAATGGTCGTTAGAAGAAAGAGGGGATGCCACTCGAGGCATCCCAAGCTTAGTTGCTTGTTCCTATTTGGATAATAACTTGGGGTTCCATGGTGCTTCCCCAAGCTTAGGCTCTTCTTACTCCTTATTCCTTCATCCATTGTGATCTCACCCAAAACTTAAAAACTTCAATCACACAAAACTCAACAAAACCTTCGTGAGATCCGTTAGTATAACAAAGCAAATCACTACTCTAAGTACTATTGCAAACCCATTAATATTTTATTTTTCACTATATCTATTGTATTCCAGCTTTACCATGGCTTATACCCTCCAATACAAACCATAGATTCATCAAAATAAGCACACAACGCAAAGAAAATAGAATCTGTCAAAAACAGAATAGTCTTTAGCAATCTGAAAACTTAGAATACTTCTGTAACTCCAAAAATTCTGAAAAATTAGGACAATGTGAGAAATTTGTATATCAATCTTGTGTAAAAAATTCAGAATTTTATCACTCTTATGTTACTTATTAAAATTGTTTTACTGGGCGCAAAAGTTTCCGTTTTTCAACAAGATCAAATCAACTATCACCCAACATGATCCCAAAGGCTTTCTTTTCACAAACACTAATCAAAACATGAAAAACATAATAATAATAGTAGCATAATTGTGCAAACACTCAAGACTAGAAAGAAAAGGCAAAAATAAAATGTATTCATTGGGTTGCCTCCCAACAAGCGCTATAGTTTTATGCCCCTAGCTAGGCATAATGCATGGATCTAAGTATTGTTATCTTTGGTTTTTACAACTTATGTAAGGGCCTTTTGAAACCCGGGAGGCTCTTTGCGCTTGCCAAGATTTTCAGGAAAAGAGACCATCTTGAGATCCAAAATATCCAACGCTTATTGCAAAGAGTAATCAAGGTATTCATTTGATTGAGGTTCCCACAGATATGTTTCAGAGATTCATTATAATTTTGTAACTCAACCAAATGTTTATGCAAATCACTCAACTTGTCCAAAATTTGAGATTCTTCTTGAGTAAAAGAAATCCCCTTTTTGGTAGGATGAATTCCCAAAATCCCTTCTAGGATCTCATAAGCGGTATTAGCATCAAGCTCAACAAAATTCCCCTTAGAGGCAAAATCCAAGAGTTGTCTATGATGCAAGGCTAAACCTATGTAAAAATTTCAAAGCAAAATCTTTGCATCCCCTTTTAGATTGCAAATGTGATAAGATTCCATCAGCCTATACCAAGCATCTTTCAAATTTTCTTCTTGTCTCTACTTGAAGTATAAAACTTCAAAATCCGGTGACAAAGGAGGAGTAGTCATGCTAGCCATAGCAAAAAGATCACAAGCAAAAAGACAGATCTAATAAGAAAAATGGCGAACGAAAAAGAGGGCAAATAAAACAACAAATGTTGTGAAGTGGGGGAGATGAAAACGAGAGGAAAATGACAAATAATGTAAATTGTAAGGATATGAGATTTGTGATAAGGAACCTGATTGATGTTGCTGATGTCTCCCCTGCAATGGCACCAGAAATATGTGAGTTGTCGGGAGACTATCTTGACTTGATCTTCCACAGCAACGGCGCCAGAAATCCTTTCTTGATGGCTCGTGTCTGCGTCAGTATTTTCTCGAAGAGGAAGGGATGATGCGGCACAGCTACGGTAGGTATTTCCCTCAGTGATGACACCAAGGTTATCGAACCAGTAGGAGAACCAAGTAACACTATGTAAACGGTACCTGCAAACAAAGAACAAATACTTGCAACCCAATGCATAAGAGGGTTGTCAATCCCTCTCAGGTAAAAGGTAGATTGGTCTGTAATAGATTGGATAAAGGCATAGGGTACCAGGAGAAATCAAGCCAAAGAGGACACCATTGATGGCTCGTGTCTGTGTCTATATTTCATCGTGTTGGTAGACCATTCTCTTAGTTGACCATTTGTTTGTGTTTTGGTTCTGGTTGAGATACTAAAGGCATAGGGTACTATGCATTTAGTAAAAGACCCTTCATAGACCATTATCTATGAAACTAAAATACACTTCATGTTTTGTATGCAGGAGTTGGTGTGTGCCTCCATTGCGGCTTATGATGTTTACGGTGGTTCTTTCTTTTTTATCTGAATGGAGAGGACCATTGGTTATTGATCTTAAGGTTAACCAATTTTTTTACATTGCATGCTCATGCTACTCTATGTTTTCTTTCTTGATCTGAATGGAGAGAGTGCCACTGGTTCTTGATCTTAAGGTGACCCTTTTTTATGTTGCGTGCTCATGCTGCTCTTTGTTTTCTTTTAATGCTTCTTGCTTGCTATTTTGTTGTTGTTAGGAATGCAGTGTTAATTTAGTTTCCTACTATTTCGATCTATCAAGTATATTAAAAACTTTGTTAGTTCTAATGTGTCAACAAGAATTTGCGGATGCTTCTTTTCTTCTTGGGTTCTTAAAAAAGCACAAAGGTGGTCCATCTTGAACTGTAATATGTTCCAAGCTGTTTTTCTAATTCCCTAGGAAATTATTAGTAATTTTGGTGTTTGGAGATACACCGTCGAGGTGACTAATAAATTGTTTTCCTTTCACAATGTACAATGCATATATAAGTTAATATTATGTACTTTTGTGTTAGGAAAGTGTGCTTTTGCTTTGGTCCTGTTATTCTTATGAGGTCCATTTGTAAAGAGCACAGTCCCATCCTTTCATTATCATGGTCCCATTCGTTAAATGAAGTTACTATAGTTGAGAGCATGGATATGGCCCTTCCAAAGATCTATGCTAGCTTCTTTGTTTTGTAGTATTTTGCAAAATTCTTCATCAACAGTTAGAATACTTCTTTGTTTTATAGTATTTCGCATAATTCTGAAGGAAATATGCCCTAGAGGCAATAATAAAGTTCTTATTTATATTTCCTTATATCATGGCAAATGTTTATTATTCATGCTAGAATTGTATTAACCGGAAACTTAGTACATGTGTGAATACATAGACAAACAGAGTGTCACTAGTATTCCTCTACTTGACTAGCTCGTTAATCAAAGATGGCTAAGTTTCCTAGCCATAGACATGAGTTGTCATTTGGTGAACAGGATCACATCATTAGAGAATGATGTGATTGACATGACCCATCCATTAGCTTAGCACTATGATCATTTAGTTTATTGCTATTGCTTTCTTCATAACATATACATGTTCCTATGACTATGTAACTCCTGAATACCGGAGGAACACTTTCTATGCTATCAACCGTCACAACGTAACTAGGTGATTATAAATATGCTCTACAGGTGTCTCCGATGGTCTTTGTTGAGTTGGCATAGATCGAGATTAGGATTTGTCACTCCGATTGTCGGAGAGGTATCTCTGGGCCCTCTCGATAATGCACATCACTATAAGCCTTGCAAGCAATGTGACTAATGAGTTAGTTATGGGATGTTGCATCACGGAACGAGTAAAGAGACTTGTCGGTAACGATATTGAACTAGCTATGATGATACCGATGATCGAATCTCGGGCAAGTAATATACCGATGACAAAGGGAACAACGTATGTTGTTATGCAGTTTGACCGATAAAGATCTTCGTAGAATATGTAGGAACCAATATGAGCATCCATGTTCCGCTATTAGTTATTGACCGGAGATGAGTCCCGGTCATGTCTACATAGTTCTCGAACCCGTAGGGTCCACACGCTTAACGTTCGATGACGATATGTATTGTGAGTTATGTGATTGGATGTACCGAAGGTTGTTCGGAGTCCCAGATGTGATCACGTACATGACGAGGAGTCTCGAAATGGTCGAGGCATGAATATTGATATATTGGAAGGTCATGTTTTTACACCGGAAAGGTTTTGAATAGGTTCGTGCATTTTCCGGAGTATCGGGGGCTACCGGAACCCCCCGGGGGTTAAAGGGCCTTCATGGGATTTATTGGAAGAGAGAGGAGGGGTGCCCCCCCCCCAAGCCCAATCCGAATTGGGTAGGGGGTGGCCCCCCTTTCCTTCTTCCCCTCTTCCCTTTCCTTCCCCCTCCAAGTTGGACTAGGAAAGGGGGGAACCTACTCCTAGTAGGAGTAGGATTCCCCCCTTGGGGCGTGCCCTATGAGGCCGGCCGGCCCCCTCCTCCACTCCTTTATATACGGTGGAGCGGGCACCCCATAGACACACAAGTTGATTTCTTAGCCGTGTGCGGTGCCCCCCTCCACAGATTTCCACCTCGGTCATATTGTCGTAGTGCTTAGGCGAAGCCCTACATCGGTAACTTCATCATCACCAGCAACACATCGTCATGCTGACGAAACTCTCCCTCGGCCTCAGCTAGATCTAGAGTTCGAGGGACGTCACCGAGCTGAACGTGTGCAGATCGCGGAGGTACCGTGCGTTCGGTACTTGATTGGTTGGATCCCGAGGACGTTCGACTACATAAACCGCGTTACTCAACGCTTCCACTTTCGGTCTACGAGGATACGTAGACACACTCTCCCCTCTTGTTTATATGCATCTCCTAGATAGATCTTGCGTGATCATAGAAATTTTTTTGAAATATTGCGTTCCCCAATAGTGGCATCCGAGCCAGGTCTATGCGTAGATGTTATATGCACGAGTAGAACACAAAGGAGTTGTGGGCATGGGTATATACATAATGCTTGCCGTCACTAGTTGTTTCTTGATTCGGTAGTATTGTTGGATGAAGCGGCCCGGACCGACATTACATGATCGCGTTCATGAGACTAGTTCTACCGACGTGCTTTGCACACAGGTGGCTGGCGGGTGTCGGTTTCTCCAACTTTAGTTAAAACAGATTCAATGAACAAGGTTCTTTCTGAAGATCAAAAAGCAATCACTATACCGCGTTGTGGTTTTTGATGCGTAGGTAAGAACTGTTCTTGCTAAGCCCGTAGCAGCCACGTAAAACTTGCACCAACAAAGTAGAGGACGTCTAACTTGTTTTTGCAGGGCATGTTGTGATGTGATATGGTCAAGACGTGATTATATAAATTGCTGTATGAGATGATCATGTTTTGTAACACAATTATCGGCAACTGGCAGTACCCATATGGTTGTCGCTTTATTGTATGAAATGCAATCGCCATATAATTGCTTTACTTTATCACTAAGCGGTAGCGATAGTCATGGAAGCAATAGTTAGCGAGAAGACAACGATGCTACGATGGAGATCAAGGTGTCGAGCCGGTGACAATGGTGATCATAACGGTGCTTTGGAGATGGAGATCAAAGGCACAAGATGATGATGGCCATATCATATCAATTATATTGATTGCATGTGATGTTTATCCTTTATGCATCTTATTTTGCTTAATACGACAGTAGCATTATAAGATGATCTCTCACTAAATTTCAAGGTACAAGTGTTCTCCCTGAGTATGCACCGTTGTTACATTTTGTCGTGCCGAGACACCATGTGATGATCAGGTGTGATAAGCTCTACGTTCACATACAACGGGTGCAAGCCAGTTTTGCACAAGCGGAATACTCGGGTTAAACTTGACGAGCCTAGAATATGCAGATATGGCCTCGGAACACAGAGACCGAAAGGTTGAGCGTGAATCATATAGTAGATATGATCAGCATAGTGATGTTCACCATTGAAAACTACTCCATCTCACGTGATGATCGGACATGGTTTAGTTGATATGGATCATGTGATCACTTAGATGATTAGAGGAATGTCCATCTAAGTGGGAGTTCTTAAGTAATATGATTAATTGAACTTTAATTTATCATGAACTTAGTACCTGGTAGTATTTTGCATGTCTGTGTTGTTGTAGATAAATGGCACGTGTTGTTGTTCCATCAAATTTTAACGTGTTCCTAGAGAAAGCTAAGTTGAAAGATGATGGTAGCAACTACACGGACTGGGTCCATAACTTGAGGATTATCCTCATTTCTGCACAGAAGAATTACGTCCTGGAAACACCGCTAGGTGCCAAACCCGCTACAGGAGCAACTCCAGATGTTATGAACACATGGCAAAGCAAAGCTGATGACTACTCGATAGTTCAGTGTGCCATGCTTTACGGCTTAGAACCGGGACTTCAACGATGTTTTGAACGTCATGGAGCATATGAGATGTTTCAGGAGTTGAAGTTAATATTTCAAGCAAATGCCCGGATTGAGAGATATGAAGTCTCCAATAAGTTCTACAGCTGCAAAATGGAGGAGAATAGTTCTATCGGTGAACACATACTCAGAATGTCTGGGTACCACAATCACTTGACTCAGCTGGGAGTTAATCTTCTGGTTGATAGTTTCATTGACAGAGTTCTTCAATCACTGCCACCAAGCTACAAAAGCTTCATGATGAACTATAATATGCAAGGGAAGGATAGGACAATTCCCGAGCTCTTTGCGATGCTAAAGGCTGTGGAGGTAGAAATCAAGAAGGAGCATCATGTGTTGATGGTCAACAAGACCACCAGTTTCAATAAGAAGGGCAAAGGGAAGAAGGGGAACTTCAAGAAGAATGGCAAGCAAGTTGCTGCTCAAGTGAATAAGCCCAAGTCTGGACCTAAGCCTGAGACTGAGTGCTTCTACTACAAAGGGACCAGTCACTGAAAGCGGAACTGCCCCAAGTATTTGGCGGATAAGAAGGATGGGTGAAAGGTATATTTGATATACATGTTATTGATGTGTACCTTACTAATGCTCGCAGTAGCACATGGGTACTTGATACTGGTTCTGTTGCTAATATTTGCAACTCGAGACATGGGCTACGGATTAAGTGAAGATTAGCTAAGGACGAGGTGACAATGCGCGTGGGAAATGGTTCCAAACTCGATGTGATCGCCGTCGGCACGCTACCTCTACATCTACCTTCGGGATTAGTTTTAGACCTGAATAATTGTTATTTGGTGCCAGTGTTAAGCATGAACATTATATCTGGATGTTTGATGTGAGATGGTTATTCATTTAAATTGGAGAATAATGGTTGTTCTATTTGTATGAGTAATATCTTTTATGGTCATGCACCCTTGATGAGTGGTCTATTTTTACTAAATCTTGATAGTAGTGATACACATATTCATAATATTGAAGCCAAAAGATATAAGTTTAATAATGATAGTGCAACTTATTTGTGGCACTGCCGTTTAGGTCATATTGGTGTAAAGCGCATGAAAAAACTCCATGCTGATGGGCTTTTGGATCACTTGATTATGAATCACTTGATGCTTGCGAACCATGCCTCATGGGCAAGATGACTAAAACTCCGTTCTCTGGAACAATGGAATGAGCAACAGACTTATTGGAAATAATACATATTGATGTATGCGGTCCGATGAGTGTTGATGCTCATGGAGTGTATCGTTATTTTCTGACCTTGACAGATGATTTGAGAAGATATGGGTATGTCTACTTGATGAAACATAAGTCTGAAACATTTGAAAAGTTCAAAGAATTTCAGAGTGAAGTGGAGAATCATCGTAACAAGAAAATTAAGTTTCTACGATCTGATCGTGGAGGTGAATATTTGAGTTATGAGTTTGGTCTTCATTTGAAACAATGCAGAATAGTTTCGCAACTCACGCCACCTGGAACACCACAGCGTAATGGTGTGTCCGAATGTCGTAACCGCACTTTATTAGATATGGTGTGATCTATGATGTCTCTTACTGATTTACCGCTATTGTTTTGTGGTTATGCTTTAGAGACGACTGCATTCACATTAAATAGGACACCATCAAAATCCATTGAGACGACACCATATGAACTGTGGTTTGGCAAGAAACCCAAGTTGTCGTTTCTTAAAGTTTGGGGCTGTGATGCTTATGTGAAAAAGCTTCAACCTGATAAGCTCGAACCCAAATCGGAGAAATGGAGCTGATACGCAGAGCCTTCGAGGTGGATGGATGAGCCGAAGGTGTTTGTTGGGTTGGCATAGATCAAGACTAGGATTTGTCACTCCGTGTATCAAAGAGGTATCTCTAGGCCCTCTCGGTAATGCACATCACTATAATCCTTGCAAGCAATGTGACTCGTGAGTTAGTTACGGGATGATGCATTCCAGAATGAGTAAAGAGACTTGCCGGTAACGAGATTGAACTAGGTATCATCACACCGACGATCGAATCTCGGGCAAGTAACATACCAATGACAAAGGGAATAATGTATGATGTTATTGCGGTTTGGCCGATAAAGATCTTCATAGAATATGTAGAAACCAATATGAGCATCCAGGTTCCGCTATTGGTTATTGACAGGAGATGTGTCTTGGTCATGTCTACATAGTTCTCGAAACCATAGGGTCCGCACGCTTAATGTTCGATAACGATTTGTATTATGAGTTATGGGTTTTGGTGACCGAAGTTTGTTCGGAGTCCCGAATGAGATCACGGACATGACGATGAGTCTCGAAATGGTCGAGAGGTAAAGATTCCTATATTGGAAGGAAGTATTCGGACATCGGAATGGTTCTGAGTGATTCGGGTATTTTCCCAGAGTACCGAGGGGTTACCGGAACCCCCCGGGGAAGTGTTGGGCCTACATGGGCCTAAGGGAGAGAGAGGTAAGCCCGAGGGGGGTGGCGTGCACCCCCTCCTAGGGAGTCTGAATAGGATAAGGAGGAGGGGCATGGCCCCCCTTTCCTCTCCCTCTCCCTCTCCTTCCTTTTCCCTCTGGTGGAAGAAAGGAAAAGGGGGGCCGAATCCTACTAGGAGTGGAGTCATAGTAGGACTCCCCCCCCATGACGCGCCCCTCCAGGCCGGCTGCCTCCTCCTCCCCACCTTTATAAACGGGGGGCGGGGGCACCCCAAAGATACATCAATTGTTCTCTTAGCCATGTGCGGTGCCCCCCTCCACAATTTACTCCTCCGGTCATAGCGTCGTAGTGCTTAGGCGAAGCCCTGCGCGGATCACATCACCATCACCGTCACCGCACCATCGTGCTGATCTCCCTCGACCCTTTGTTGGATCAAGAGTTCGATGGACGTCATCGAGCTGAACGTGTGCTGAACACGGAGGTGTCGTACGTTCGGTACTAAGATCGGTTGGATTGTGAAGACATTCGACTACATCAACTGCGTTAACCTAACGCTTCCGCTTTCGGTCTACGAGGGTATGTGGACACACTCTCCCCCTCTCGTTGCTATGCATCTCCTATATAGATCTTGCATGATCGTAGGAAAATTTTGAAATTGCATGCTACGTTCCCCAACAGTGGCATCCGAGCCAGGTCTATGCATAGATGATATGCACGAGTAGAACACAACGAGTTGTGGGTGATAATAGTCATATTGCTTACCACCAACGTCTTATTTTGATTCGGCGGTATTGTTGGATGAAGAGGCCTGGACCAACATTACATGACCACGTTCATGAGACCGGTTCTACCGACGTGGTTTGCACACAGGTGGCTGGCGGGTGTCTGTTTCTCCAACTTCAGTTATATCGAATTTGACTACGGTCGGTCCTTCTTGAAGGTTAAAACATCACACTTGACGAAAAATCGTTGTGGTTTTGGTGCGTAGGTAAGAATGGTTCTTGCTAGAAGCCCATAGCAGCCACATAAAACTTGTAACAACAAAGTAGAGGACGTCTAACTTGTTTTTGCAGGGCATGTTGTGATGTGATATGGTCAAGACATGATGAGATATAAATTGTTTTATGAGATGATCATGTTTTGTAAAATTTATCGGCAACTAGTAGGAGCCTTATGGTTGTCGCTTTATTGTATGAAATGCAATCGCATGTAATTGCTTTACTTTATCACTAAGCGGTAGGGATAGTCGTAGAAGCAATAGTTGGCGAGACGACAACGACGCTGCGATGGAGATCAAGGTGTCAAGCCAGTGACTATGGAGATCATGACGGTGCTTTGGAGATGGAGATCAAAGGCACAAGATGATTATGGCCATATCTTGTCACATATTTTGATTGCATGTGATGTTTATCTCTATTTTGCTTAGTACGGCGGTAGCATTATAAGATGATCCGTCCCAAAATTTCAAGGTATAAGTGTTCTCCCTGAGTATGCACCGTTGCTACAATATGTCATGATGAGACACCACGTGATGATCGGGTGTGATAAGCTCTACGTTCACATACAAAGGGTGCAAGCCTGTTTTGCATGTGCGGAATACTCGGGTTAAACTTGATGATCCTAGCATATGCAGATATGGCCCGGAAACACTGAGACCAAACGGTCAAACGTGAATCATATAGTAGATATGATCAACATAGAGATGTTCACCATTGAAAACTACTCCATCTCACGAGATGATCGGACATGGTTTAGTTGATATGGATCACGTGATCATTTAGATGACTAGAGGGATGTGTATCTAAGTGGGAGTTCTTAAGTAATATGATTAATTGAACTTTAATTTAGCTTGAACTTAGTCCTATTAGTTTTTACATATCTATGTTGTTGTAGATCAATGGCCCGTGCTGCTGTTCCCTTGAATTTTAATGTGTTCCTAGAGAAAGCTAAGTTGAAAGATGATGGTAGCAACTACACGGACTAGGTCCGTAACTTGAGGAGTATCCTCATTGCTGTAGAGAAGAATTACATCCTGGAATCACCGCTAGGTGCAACACCCGCTGCAGGAGCAACTCCGGACATTATGAGCGTCTTGCATACTAAAGCTGGTGACTACTCGATAGTTCAGTGTGCCATGCTTTACGTCTTAGAATCGGGACTTCAAAGATGTTTTGAACATCATGGAGCATACGAGATGCTCCAGGAGTTGACGTTAATATTTCAAGCAAATGCCCGAGTTGAGAGATATGAAGTCTCCAACAAGTTCTATAGCTGCAAGATGGAGGAGAACAGTTCTGTCAGTGAACACATACTCAGAATGTCTGGGTACCATAACCACTTGACTCAGTTGGAAGTTAATCTTCCTAATGATAGTGTCATTGCCAGAGTTCTTCAATCACTTCCATGAAGCTATAAAGGCTTCATGATGAACTATATTATGCAAGGGATGGAAAATACAATTCCGGAGCTCTTCGCGATGCTAAAGGCTACGGAGGTAGAAATCAAGAAGGAGCATCAAGTGTTGATGGTTAACAAGACCACTAGTTTCAAGAAAAAGGGCAAAGGGAAGAAGGGGAACTTCAAGAAGAATAGCAAGCAAGTTGTTGCTAAAGGGAAGAAGCCCAAGTCTGGACCTAAGCCTGAAACTGTGTGCTTCTACTGCAAAGGGACTGGTCACTGGAAGTGGAACTACCCCAAGTATTTGGCGGATAAGAAGAATGGCAAAGTGAAAGGTATATTTGATATACATGTTATTGATGTGTACCTTATTAATGCTCGTAGTAGCGCCTAGGTATTTGATACTGGTTCTATTGCTTATATTTGCAACTCGAAACAGGGGCTACGGATTAACCAAAGATTGGCTAAGGACGAGGTGATGATGTGTCGGAAATGGTCCCAAGGTTGATGTGATGCCGTCGGCACGCTACCTCTACATCTACCGTCGGGATTAGTTCTAAAGCAGAATAATAATTATTTGGTGCCAGCGTTGAGCATGAACATTATATCTGGATCTTGTTTGATGCAAGACGGTTATTCATTTAAATCAGAGAATAACGGTTGTTCTATTTATATGAGTACTATCTTTTATGGTCATGCACCCTTGATGAGTGGTCTATTTTTGTTGAATCTTGATCGTAGTGATACACATATTCATAATATTGAAGCGAAAAGATGCAAAGTTAATAATGATAGTGTAACTTATCTGTGGCACTGCCATTTAGGTCATATTGGTGTAAAGCGCATGAAAAACTCCATGCCGATGGACTTTTGGAATCACTTGATTAGGAATCACTTGATACTTACGAACCATGCCTCATGGGCAAGATGACTAAGCCTCCATTCTCCGGAACAATGAGTGTTGAGGCTCATAGTGGGTATCATTATTTTCTGACCTTCACAGATGATTTGAGCAGATGTGGGTATATCTACTTAATGAAACATAAGTCTGAAACATTTGAAAAGTTCAAAGAATTTCAGAGTGAAGTGGAAAATCACCGTAACAAGAAAATAAAGTTTCCACGATCTGATCGTGGAGGTGAATATTTGAGTTATGAGTTTGGTCTTCATTTGAAACAATGTGGGATATTTTTGCAACTCACACCACCTGGAACACCACGGTGTAATGGTGTGTCCGAATGTCATAATCGTACTTTATTAGATATGGTGCGATCTATGATGTCTCTTACCGATTTACCACTGTCGTTTTCGGGTTATGCTTTAGAGAAGGCTGCATTCACGTTAAATAGGGCACCATCTAAATCCGTTGAGACGACACCATATGAACTGTGGTTTGGCAAGAAACATAAGCTTTCGTTTCTTAAAGTTTGGGGCTTCGATGCTTATGTGAAAAAGCTTCAACCTGATAAGCTCGAACCCAAAACGGAAAAATGTGTCTTCATAGGATACACAAAGGAAACTGTTGGGCACACCTTCTATCATAGATCCGAAGGAAAGATATTCGTTGCTAAGAAAGGATCCTTTCTAGAGAAGGAGTTTCGCTCGAAAGAAGTGAGTGGGAGGAAAGTAGAACTTGAAGAGGTAATTGTACCTTCTCCTGAATTGAAAATTAGTGCATCACAGAAATTAGTTCCATTGATTCGTACACCAATTAGTGAGGAAGACAATGATGATGATCATGAAACTTCAGATCAAGTTACTACCAAACCTCGTAGGTCAACCAGAGCATGGTCTGCACTAGAGTGGGACGATAATCCTGTTCTGGAGGTCATGTTACTAGACCATGACGAACCTACGAACTATGAGGAAGCGATGGTGAGCCCAGATTCCGCAAAATGGCTTGAGGCCATGAAATCTGAGATGGGATCCATGTATGAGAACAAAGTGTGGACTTTGGTTGACTTGCCCGATGATCGACAAGCCATAGGGAATAAATGGATCTTCAAGAAGAAGACTGACGCTGACGGTAATGTTACTGTTTACAAAGCTCGACTTATTGCAAAAGGTTTTCAACAAGTTCAAGGAGTTGACTACGATGAGGCCTTCTCACCTGTAGCGATGCTTAAGTCTGTCCGAATCATGTTAGCAATTGCCGCATTTTATGATTATGAAATTTGGCAAATGGATGTCAAAACTGCATTCCTTAATGGATTTCTTAAAGAAGAGTTGTATATGATGCAACCAAAAGGTTTTATCGATCCTAAAGGTGCTAACAAAGTGTGCAAGCTCCAGCGATCCATTTATAGACTGGTGCAAGCCTCTCGGAGTTGGAATATACACTTTGATAGTGTGATCAAAGCATATGGTTTTACACAGACTTTTGGAGAAGCCTGTATTTACAAGAAAGTGAGTGGGAGCTCTGTAGCATTTCTAATATTAAATGTGGATGACATATTGTTGATTGGAAATAATACAGAATTTGTGGATAGCATAAAAGGATACTTGAATAAGAATTTTTCAATGAAAGACCTCGGTGAAGCTGCTTATATATTGGGCATCAAGATCTATAGAGATAGATCAAGACGCTTAATTGGACTTTCACAATGCACATACCTTGATAAAGTTTTGAAGAAGTTCAAAATGGACCAGTCAAAGAAAGGGTTCTTGCCTGTGTTACAGGGTGTGAAGTTGAGTCAGACTCAATGCCTGACCATTGCAGAAGATAGAGAGAAAATGAAAGGCATTCCCTATGCTTCAGCCATAGGTTCTATCATGTATGCAATGCAGTGTACCAGACCTGACGTGTGCCTTTCCATAAGTTTAGCAGGGAGGTACCAAAGTAATCCAGGAGTGGATCACTGGATAGCAGTCAAGGACATCCTGAAATACCTGAAAAGGACTAAGGATATGTTTCTCGTTTATGGAGGTGACAAAGAGCTTATCATAAATGGTTACGTTGATGCAAGCTTTGACACTGATCCGGATGACTCAAAGTCGCAAACCGATACGTATTTATATTGAATGGTGGAGCTGTAAGTTGTTGCAGTTCCAAGCAGAGCGTCATGGTGGGATCTACGTGTGAAGTGGAGTACATAGCTGCTTTGGAAGCAGCAAATGAAGGAGTCTGGATCAAAGAGTTCATATCTGATCTAGGTGTAATACCTAGTGCATCGGGTCCAATGAAAATCTTTTGTGACAATACTGGAGCAATTGCCTTGGCGAAGGAATCCAGATTTCACAAGAGAACCAAACACATCAAGAGACGCTTCAATTCCATCCGCGATCAAGTCAAGGAGGGAGACATAGAGATTTGCAAGATACATATGGATCTGAATGTTGCAGACCTGTTGACTAAACCTCTTCCACGAGCAAAATATGATCAGCACCAAGACTCCATGGGTGTTAGAATCATTACTATGTAATCTAGATTATTGACTCTAGTGCAAGTGGGAGACTGAAGGAAATATGCCCTAGAGGCAAGAAAAAAGTTGTTATTTATATTTCCTTATATCATGACAAATGTTTATTATTCATGCTAGAATTGTATTAAATGGAAACTTAGTACATGTGTGAATACATAGACAAAAACAGAGTGTCCCTAGTATGCCTCTACTTGACTAGCTCGTTAATCAAATATGGTTAAGTTTCCTGACCATAGACATGTGTTGTCATTTGATTAACAGGATCACATCATTAGAGAATGATGTGATGGACAAGACCCATCCGTTAGCTTAGCATAATGATCGTTAAGTTTTATTGCTATTGCTTTCTTCATGACTTATACATATTCCTCTGACTTTGAGATTATGCAACTTCTGAATACCGGAGGAATACCTTGTGTGCTATCAAATGTCACAACGTAACTGGGTGATTATAAAGATGCTCTACAGGTGTCTCCGAAGGTGTTTGTTGGGTTGGCATAGATCAAGATTAGGATTTGTCACTCTGTGTATCGGAGAGGTATCTCTGGGCCCTGTCGGTAATGCATATCACCATAAGCCTTGCAAGCAATGTGACTAATGAGTTAGTTATGGGATGATTGAAACGTCTCCAACGTATCTATAATTTTTGATTGTTCCATGTTGTTATATTATCAGTCTTGGATGTTTTATAATCATTTTATAGTCATTTTATATCATTTTTTGGTACTAACCTATTGACATAGTGCCAAGTGTCAGTTGGTGTTTTTTCATGTTTTTTACATCGCAGAAAATCAATATCAAACAAAGTCCAAATGCCACGAAACTTTACAGAGATTTTTTATGGACCAAAAGGAACATAATGGGCCCTGGATGTGCCTGGAGGGTGCCCGCGGGGAGCACAACCCACCAGAGCGCGCCAGGAGGCCCAGGCGCGCCCTAGTGGGTTGTGCCCACCTCGGGTGCCCCCCGGACCACCTCTTTGCTCTATAAATACCCCAATATTACCAAAACCCTAGGGGAGTTGACAAAATATTGATCTAGCCGCCGCAGAGTCTAGAACCACCAGATCCACTCTAGACACCATCTTGGATGGGGTTCCCACCTCCATTGGTGCCTCTCCGATGATGCGTGAGTAGTTCTTTGTAGACCTTCGGGTCCATAGTTAGTAGCTACATGGCTTCCTCTCTCTCTCTCTTGATTCTCAATACAATGGTATCTTGGAGATCCATATGATGTAACTCTTTTGCAGTGTGTTTGTTGGGATCCAATGAACTTTGAGTTTATGATCAGATCTATCTCTTTTTATATCCATGAAAGTATTTGAATTTCTTTGATCTCTTTTATGCATGATTACTTCTAGCCTCGTATTTCTTCTCCGGTATTTGGGTTTTGTTTGGCCAACTTGATCTATTTATCTTACAATGGGAAGTGGTGCTTTGTAGTGGGTTCGATCTTATGGTGCTTGACCAAGTGACAGGAGGGGAACCGGCATGTATGTATCGTTGCTACTAAGGATAAAACAATAGGGTCTATTGTAACAACCACAATGCGGCTATATCTCCCACGTGTCGGGCACGATTTAGAGGCATAGCCGCATGGTAGGTTTGTCGCGAGAGGGGTAATCTTCACACAATCCCATGTACTGAATAAGAAAGGGATAAAGAGTTGGCTTACAATCGCCACTTCACACAAATAACAAGTTAAACCTACATCATCCAAAATGCAAACAAGGTCCGACTATGGAACCAAAATAAAGGAAGACAACCCCAAATGCTAGATCCCTGATCGTCCCAACTGGGCTCCACTACTGATCATCAGGAAAGGAAACAAAACAACGACCAAGATCTTCATCGAGCTCCCACTTGAGCTTAGTTGCATCACCTGCACTGGTATCATTGGCACCTGCAACTGTTTGGAAGTATCCATGAGTCACGAGGACTCAGCAATCTCACACCCACGAGATCAAGACTATTTAAGCTTATAGGTAGGGTAAGGTAGTGAGGTGGAGCTGCAGCAAGCACTAAGAAAATAAGGAGGCTAACATACGCAAATAAGAGCGAGAACAGAAGCAACGCAATGGTAGAGAAGCTACAAGTGATCAAGAAGTGATCCTGAAACTACTTACGTTCAAGCATAACACAAGAACCGTGTTCACTTCCCAGACTCCGCCGAAAAGCGACCATCATGGCTACACACGCGGTTGATGCATTTTAATTAAGTCAAGTGTCAAGTTCTCTACAATCGGACATTAACAAATTCCCATCTGCCACATAACCGCGGGCACATCTCTCGAAAGTTTAAACCCTGGAGGGGTGTCCCAACTTAGCCCATCACAAGCTCTCACGGTCAACGAAGGATATTCCTTATCCCGGGAAGACCCGATCAGTCTCGGAATCCCAGTTACAAGACATTTCGAAAATGGTAAAACAAGACCAGTAAAGCCACCCGATGTGCCGACAATCCCGATAAGAGCCGCATGTATCTTGTTCTCAGGGCAACACTGGATCAGACTAGCTACGAGTAAAACCAACCCTCAAGTTCCCCCGAGGTGGCCCCGCAGGCAGCTCGGTTTGGACCAACACTTAGAGAAGCACTGGCCCGGGAGGTTAAAATAAAGATGACCCTCGGGTTGGCCGACCAAGGGGAAAGGTATAGGTTGTTAGGCAAATGTAAAACCAAGGTAGGGCCTTGCTGGAGGAGTTTTATTCAAAGCGAAGTGTCAAGGGGTTCCCATAACAACCAACCGCGTAAGGAACGCAAAATCAAGGAACATAACACCAGTATGACGGAAACTAGGGCGGCAAGAGTGGAACAAAACACCATGCATAAGGCCGAGCCTTTCACCCTTTACCAAGTATATAGATGCATTAATTAAATAAGATATATTGTGATATCCCAACATATCCATGTTCCAACATGGAACAAACTTCAACTTCACCTGCAACTAGCAACGCTATAAGAGGTGCTGAGCAAAAGCTGTAACATAGCCAAACAACGGTTTGCTAGGAAGGAGGGTTAGAGGCTTGACATGGTGGTAGGATAGCACGACATAACGGTAGAGCGAACAACTAGCAAGCAAAGATAGAAGTGATTTCGAGGGTATGGTCATCTTGCCAGAGATCGCAAGGAAGAAGAACAAGTCCATGAAGAAGACAAGCGGACGTAGTTGAACGGATCCTCACAACTCTGGAACGAAACGGAAGCTAACGAGAGAAGCAATCCGGAAAGAAGCAAGTAACATAGTAAACAACCATCACATGAACATGGCATTATGCACAACCAAGTATGATGCATGTCCGGTTTAATGAGGCATGGCATGGCAAAGTGCACAAACAACACTACAAGTTAAGTGGAGCTCAATATGCAACGACTTGCATATTGACAAAACAAGACATGACTTATTTAGTTCTCTCTCGGTTATGTACCCAATAACATTAAATGTTGTTAAACATGGCAAGAGGTGAAGCATATGAAAACTACCTATCTAGACAAGTTTAAATGAGGACGGAACAACAAACAACAATTCTGGAAAATCCTCATATGCAATTTATGGATTTGGTACTGTTCTTCCCTATACACAATTTTAGAGTTATTAAACATGCAAATTAAATCCACCATGTTAAACTGGGCATATTTCTACCCCATTTACATATAAAGTTTATTAAATTTAGAGCTACGGTTATTTAGTTATGAATTAAATCATTTTAGCATGGCATTTAAGCAAATTTAAAAAACAGCATTTTAAACATTTTTAACATGGATGAAATTGGCATATTATGAAACTAGATGAAATTCTAGTCATTTTCCATATATGAAGTTTTTACATGCGATGCATAGTTTGTGATTTATGATATGCATGAACAACAGGGTTTTTTTTTTGCAAAAACTGCAGTCTGTGGATAAATGGTTAAATTCGCAACAGAGGGGAAAACATATATGAGCCGAATCTGGCTGGCCCAAAAGTGCACAGGGAGCGGGGGCTGCTCACCAGGCCTCATGGGCCGGTCGGTGGAGGAGGCCGGGCAGGCTGGGCGCTAGCTGGGCCGCGGGGAAGGCGTGGCCCACGCGGGCGGGAGCCATGGTCAACGGTGCTAGAGGCGTTCGTCCTCGTCTCGCACCCGCATGAGCAGAGGGGCCGGCGGACGGAACTGGGGAAACTTGGACGGATGCAAGTTTTGAAAACATGATGATGCAATGCACATGATGACATGGAAAAATGCAACATGCAAGCAAATGACAAGGCAACAACAGCGAAAAATTGGAAGACACATGGCGCACCGGTCTCGGGGTGTCACAACACTCCACCACTACAAGAGGATCTCGTCCCGATATCTAGGATGGCACCGAAGGGAAACAGAAGAGAAAGAGAAGAGGTAAAACTAAGTTACTTCTTTGTCAAATGAGTGAAACCAAAGAACCTTGCGAGGTTGAACAAATTGAAAGAAAGAATACAACAAAGATGAACAAAGTTGAAAACACTCCTTTAGAAAAGAGGAACATGGAACATTACGAGAACCTTATAGGTTGAAAGACATGGAAAAAAGAGCTTCAAGACTAAAAGAGTATGACCACACCGGTATAATGAGATAGCCAAGGAACAAGAATGACAGAATTTGGACAGCACTCCGACTATAAATGGAAAGAATTCAACATGAACTTGATAAGATGAGAGGATACTTGAATAAATCAACAACATACTACCTCCGGGACTATTGAAAGAATGGCATAATGGGTAAGAAAGATTTAAGACAGCACTCCGGTTGAGAAGGGAGGCAAAACTTGACAGAATGGAAGAACTTCAAAAGAGGGCACGACACTCCGGTTAAATGGATAAGCACGAAAAGAACACAATCCTCACAACTAGAGATGATGAGTGAAAAGAGCAACCTCACAATGCCTTCGGAAGAAAGAATAGAAGATAGATCGTTAGGAAGAAAGAAAGTAGAAGAAAATGATAACTTCTACCACCAATGAATTTGAAAGAATCATTATAAAGAAGGATTGAATGGAGTTGTTGGAAAACCAACAACAAAAAGAATAAGCTTGTAGTGGGCTTATGGAAAACATCTCAAAACTGAGGTGAAATTCTGTCACCGAAAACAATGATTGATAGAGGAAAATGAAGAGATGATGAACTTCTTCACCAAGATGGGAAGGAGAAGATTGGATCACTGATAAGCACCACAATCGCAACCATCCCTAGGATAGGATTTAGGTGAAATATAACTCAAGATGACTCCAATGAAGATATTGATGGATTTAAAATACCTTATTCTTGACAACATGTGAATCGCGAAACAAGAATGGAAATTGTCAAGAAATGATATAGCCCCACCTCAAAAGATAAGGTAGAAAGAATCTCACTTTGGAATGCACGATGGAGAATACTTGAACTCCTCAAAACAAACATGTGTTGATCACCCTGTTGAATTTTTGAGTATATCTTGGCGGACCATAACTTCGAGAGAAATCTTGAAGAACAATTGAAGAATGAAAGGAATCCTTGACGAACCACCATGTTGAGCCTCCATGAAGAACTCTGGTAATAAAAGGATGATAAAAGGAAGAGAAGTTGAAAACACATGGTATAATCAAGAAAACTTAGAGCTCCGGAAAAGGAAAAGGTGAAACACTAGAACCGAGAATTACTCCATCCTGAACAAACTCCGAAGGAAAAGATTAAACACTTGGATGAAACAAGAATAAGAATTACATTATGCGTATCCTTCATCAATTTAAATTGATGACAAGCAACGGATTTGGCATACAACTTATTCTCGTAGAAAGGATTAAGATAGATATTGTGCAAACTTGGGAAGGTCTTCAACGAACCACCGGTAGGATTGAAACAACGAATAGAATAACATGAGAACATAGGAAGAGGAATCTTGAACAAACCACCGTAAGGAATGAAAATGAATGAAGAAAAGATAAAGAAACACCGGGAAGAATTAGAGAATGAATGAATATACTTGAGGGAATCTGATACAAGAGAACAAAGAGATCACAAGCTAACTAGAGAATACTTGAACGATGCACCGGTATGATTTGGAGAACGAGAGCTGAAATCTTGAATGAATAATTCTGAGATGATGGGCTCTGAAGAATCAAACTGAACAGACTCCTGAATTGCTCCGGATGGGTGAAAAAAAATTCTCACAATCGAAAACAATTATGAGAGGACGACATCAAGCTTGAACTACGAATCTTTGAAAGTACGGATAAAATTTGGAGGAAAACTCTTCTTTGGTCTTCAAAATCCGAGAATGACCACGAGAATCACAACCATGAATTTGTTGAGGCACTCCGGAATGAAAATTAGAATGGTTGAACCAACGATGAAAAAGATTTGAAAAACGATCTTGGAGAAGGCATTTGACTGATGATAATTCATTCTTACATCAAACTTGGAGAAGAATTTGAGAGTAACTCCGGGAAAATAGAAGAGTCGGGTAAGATCCTGGGAAAAGACCTGTGGTTCAGGGGCCACTCAAGAGAAAACACCGTTGGAATGATTTAAAAGAGAGATTGCGCCTGTTGAATTAAAAGGCTTGAATGAGATAACATCCTCGAAACAGCATGAACGGATTGAGAATGGAAACGAATCTTATGAGATATCTTTAGCACTCCAGAACAATTGAATGATGAGAAGTGGATGATTAAGAGGTGCACCAGCATGAGAAAACATTTGAAACAAGGAAAAGAATATGATCAACACTGAAAGCTTGGATTGGATCCACCGGAGAAGAAAAGAATGGAGAATGTTGAACTCAAAGCTTCCTTAGTATCTTCCTGAGAATCACCGGATAAGAACATTGAAGGAAAAGAATGGAGAGACTTCACATCCATAAGATGGATACTTGATTAAGAAATCCGAGTCCTTGAATAAAAAGGGTGGGAGGGCGGGAAAACAAAGGCAACATGGAGACAGATGAAACAAACACCATTGAGAAAACTTAGAATTGATCTTGCGGATGTTGAAAATGATCGGATCCACTTGAAGATTAGCACATCGGTTGGGAAAGAATTGGCATGACAATCTCGATGATCAAGAGGGATTAGCACTCCCATAGAAATATGAGAACACCGAAAGAAAAGGTATGGAATCAACACTTGACATTGAAGCAACTCAAATACCACAAACCAAAACAAAACCAAGGATTGGCTTAGAAAATAAGTCGGAAACAAACATATGATAGACCCCATATCGTATCATGTGTCTGTTGGAAAGATATTCTAGGAGCTACTTGAATTCCCACTTATAAACTCCGAAACTTTCTATTTATGCAATCAGGTGTTGGGGATACAGGGCAAGCATAATATATCACCCAAACTAACAATTCCTACATCCAGCTGTATCCATCCTTCAACACGTAACCAAGAAACCTTCGAAAAATCATGTACCTCAACCTTCGAAAAGCATCCGTTATACGAGTTATGGCAATACTCTCGAACTCCCGCCCAAGTACTGGGTGGCGTCGAGGTTATCTCACCAACAACTGCATAAAAGAGATTTTCGATGTCGGCGAAACTCAGGTATTCCAGAACTGCAACGATAGAATCGTGACGACAACACCTCGGAGCTCAACTCCCCGGGACACTGCCACAACCCCTAAATGTCAGGAGGCACCAAGAACAATGTTCTCGTCACAAGAATATCAGAACGATTCCAAGATACCCGCGTGATCCTAAAAAAATCGTGAAATTTGAGGAGAGAAAAGTCAAAATGTCGGTGTACTAGAGTAGGGGTACCCTAGTATCCCGAACTCATGCACGGGCAGTTGCAGCGCCCCGCGGCAAGGCTTGCCGGGTGACCGCCAAGACCCTCCGTGGTTCCCTTGAAGACCATTCAAGAACAAAGTACTCAAACCAAGACCCCGGCAAGAGGAGCTTGCCGGGAAGGCCAACCAAGGCCCCGGCAAGAGGAGCTTGCCGGGAAGGCCAACCAAGGCCCCGGCAAGAGGATCTTGCCGGGAAGAGACAAGGCCCCGGCAAGAGGAGCTTGCCGGGAAGACCACTCAAGGCATACCAAGAAAGCTTGCCGTGACGCGCCCTGCGTCCCGGCAAGATCCGGCGAGCGACAAGCTTCCGGACGCGACCTGACGACGGCCGCGGCAAGGAGCTTGCCGCGGGAAACCCCCACATCATGCCCGCGCTCCAGCACACCTGCTAACGTGTCGCTTTGGGACTCTCCCAAGCACACGTGGCAGGAGGCCGTGCAGCTAGGGGTGCGTGGTGGCAAGCGGAGATGAAGAGAAACCCATCGTGGCAAACGGTGGCGCTCCTAACGGTCACCTTTTGCACTGTTTAGGAGACTCTGACAGGCATTTAATGCCCTTGTTCCCTGCCGTCAGAGTTAGGTAGGGTGCACTGTATCCATAGTAGCGGTAGCTGCACCTACCGCATCCTTTTCCATTTCTACCCTTTTAGTCTACGTTGCCACCTGTGGGTAACCCCTTGAAAGTATAAAAGGAGGCCCAAGTGCAACGTAGAGGAGGGTCGGCCAGTTCGGCTCATTCAACACCAGGAACACTCTCACGCTCAGTCTGGCAGCGTCTATCGCTCCTGAGCAAGAATCCAATACAATCAAACAAGCAGCAGCAGGGTTTTACGCATCCGTGCGGCCCGAAGCTGGGTAAAAATCGCCCGCGTGTACCGCCTCGATCCGCTCTTTGTGCGCTCTCTGCCCCCACCGAACCAAAAGGGGCCCTGTCCCCATAGGTGTCGGCAGAATCAGCATCGCCCCCGACATCTCTGGCGCGCCAGGTTGGGGAATATCACACTCCGGCCGAACCGCAGGTTCTTGCCGTAGAAGCGGATGTTCCCGCAGCGACAGATACGCCTTTAGTCCTTGTTGTCGAGCCACAAGCTCCAGCATGGGTGCAGCAGATTGTCCGTTTCCTTCAGACAGGAGAGCTTCCCGAAGAGCAAGAAGAAGCTGAAAAAGTAGCCCGGCAGTCAAGTATGTACAAGTTTGTCGACAGCACACTGTACAGAATAAGACTCAACGGTGTGAAATTGAAGTGCATTCGCCGGGAAGATGGACAACAGCTGTTGGCAGAGATACATGGAGGCATATGTGGTCACCACATTGGCGCAAGAGCACTTGTCGGCAAAGCATTCCGACAAGGCTTCTTCTGGCCGACAGCCCTCCAGGATGCAACTGCACAAGTAACCAAGTGTGAAGCGTGCCAGTTTCATTCAAAGCAGATACACCAGCCAGCTCAAGCTCTCCAGACGATCCCTTTATCCTGGCCATTTTCGGTCTGGGGGCTCGACATCCTCGGCCCCTTCCCCCGAGCTGTCGGGGGCTTTGAGTTCTTGTACGTTGCAATCGACAAGTTCACAAAGTGGCCGGAAGTGGAACCAGTGAGGAAGGTGACAGCACAGTCAGCAGTCAAGTTCTTCAGGTCGATTGTTTGCCGTTTCGGGGTTCCTAACAGGATCATCACCGACAACGGCACGCAATTTACGAGCCGCACCTTCATGCAGTATGTCCAAGATCTTGGCGCCAAGGTCTGCTTCGCTTCTGTTGCTCACCCGAGAAGCAACGGTCAAGCGGAGAGGGCAAATGCTGAAGTGCTGCGAGGCCTCAAGACCAGAACTTTCGACAGGCTGCACAAGTGCGGAAGAAACTGGATCGAGGAGCTGCCGGTGGTTCTTTGGTCGATCAGGACGACGCCAAATCGAGCCACTGGCCAGACACCCTTCGCTCTAGTCTATGGAGCGGAGGCAGTTCTCCCCACGGAACTCGTATACGGGTCACCTCGAGTGCTCGCTTATGATGAGCTCGAGCAAGAGCAGCTACGCCGAGATGACGCGCTGCTCCTTGAGGAAGACCGTCTCCAGGCCGCTGTGCGAGCCGCTCGCTACCAGCAAGCTCTGCGCCACTACCATAGCCGCAGAGTCAATGCCAGGAGTCTCGAGGAAGGCGACCTTGTTCTTCGGCGCGTTCAGTCGGCCAAGAATTCCAACAAGTTGACGCCGAAGTGGGAAGGCCCTTATCGGGTGAAACGAGTCACTAGGCCCGGCGCTGTCCGCCTTGAGACCGAAGATGGCATTCCGGTGAGCAACTCCTGGAACATTGAGCATCTTCGTAAGTTTTACCCGTAAGGCGCGGTTGTCGGACCCTGTCCGGCAACCACCTTTCTGTACAACTCTTGCCGCTGTTGCATGTAATCCTTTGTACAGAGTCGGGCGCAGACCCCGTGCACTAGTAAAGTTCATGTGCCCCGCACATCTTGTCAGTTTCCTTATGCTATGATTCTTTTTCGCATATATTATCTGACACTTTGTGCAGCACCAGACCCCGGTAAGCGATAATGAGCCCAAGGCTCCATATCATTGCTTTATTTCTCTGTCTCTTTCTCAAAAGAAGGAAGGTTCCCTTGCCCACAAGGTTTACCGGGGGGAAGGAGAAGATAATGGTGTGGACCAGGCCGTTCAAAAAAAGTTTCTCCTTGCCGGGAAGCAGACGACAGAAAAGCTAAGTTGCTAAAGCTTGAGAAATCAGTTTTTTTTTAGTTTTTGAGTTATTTTCCTTGAACGACCGTGCTTTGTATGGAAAACCTGTGCGCGGAGGAACCAATTCGTAGCTAGCTGCGCCCTTACTTTGTTTCGAGTCTGCTCAACAACTTAAGTGAGCTGCTAGCGCCCTTACTTTGCTTCGAGTCCGCTCAGCAACTTAAGTGAGCCGCTAGCGCCCTTACTTTGTTTCGAGTCCGCTCAACAACTTAAGTGAGCTGCAACTAGTTGCGACAAGGTTGCTTGTCGGTAGCAACCCCGCCAGCAGGCTGCTGAAGTTCCGCACTCGGCGCTCGCGGCAAGGGTGCCTGCACCGGCAAGTTTCCCTAGAAAGCGTAGGGCAGGACTATACAAAGCCAAGAGTCGAGTAAAGGAAGTAACACAGCTATTTGTTGCCTAAGATAGAGTTATATTACAAAAATAACTTGTCGCGCCTCTAATAAAGTGTTCCCATGACATGACTGGCAGTGACAAGAGAAGAAGAAAACGGACGGCCTAATCTACGCGACCGCCGTCAACCCTTTTGACCTCGTTCACCCTGTCGACAATGGGTGCGACGAGGGCCTTAAGTGCGTCAAGATCAGCGTCCGCCGGCAGCTTCTTGAGGACGTTGGTGAGGTTGAGGCCCGGGTTGCGGAAGGCCACTTTCACCAGCACTTTCTCTAGAACTTCGGCACAAATCGAGCGTGACTCGTCGGCCAACTGCTTTGGGATCCGTTCCCGGAGTTGCTGGAGCGCCGCCGCCACGCCTTTGAAGAACAAAGTGAGCTTGGCGCTGGGTTGGAGGTTCTCGTCGGAGGAGTACCCGAAGCTTTCCACCCCCAATTGCACCAGCTCCTCTTCGATAACTGCAGCAATGTTCACGAGGCCCTCCGTCCAGAGCTCCACAGTATCTCTGAGAAGATTCCGGGTTTCGGTGGCCCTCGCTAGCAACGCCTCATTGGCCTCGATGTCCTTCTTCAAGTCTGCCTCCCGTTTCCTGGCGCTGTCCAACGTCTCTGTCAAGGTGGCCAGCTTCAGCGTCAGATCGGCATTGGAATCCTTGGCGGCGCTCAATTCCTTGCCCCTCTCGGTGAGTCGGCCCTGCAGCTCACCGTGGGCAAGTGCGTCCTTCTCGCGCTCTAGCTTGAGGGCAGCAAGCTCTTCGCCACCAACCTTCAGATCCGTTTCTAGCTGCGCCACCTTTGCCTCCAATTCTTTCTTGGCGGCCTCGGTAGCCACAGCCGTATCCTTTGCCTCTTGGAGCGTCCTGCCAAGTGCCCGTTCGCGCGCGGCAAGCTCCTCTTCGTGGCTGTCGAGGTTCACTTTCCGCTGAGTCAGCTCGCCTTCTCGCGTGTACAGCTTCTCGCCAGTGAGCCGCTGCTGCTCTTCAGCTTCGGCCTTCTCAAGGAGGAAGGCCTTCCGTTCCTCGGCAAGCTGCTCCCGCTCCTCCGCCAAGGCCCGGAGAGTTTCTCGACGAAGACCCCGGAGCTCCTCCGCACGCTTCTCTATGTCCACGCTCGCCCTCGCAGCAAGCGCTTCCCGGGACTCCAACTTGACTTGACGGGCGCGGTAGAGCGCCAGCAGCCTCCGCAGCAGCCGCTCCTCCTCGGGCTCTTCACTTCTGCTTCCCGGCGCATCGACGATCGACAACCCGGCGGAGGCAAGCACCTCCCCATCCAGAGCTTCTCCTTCCACCGGCGCCCTGGAGCTCGACGCCCAGGGGAGCTTGATGAAGATGCCCTCACCAGCCTTCAGATAGGCGCCGGGCTGGGGCTCCTCGGAGCCTGGCGCTGCGGCAGCGGAGGAGGGATCAGCGGTCGGTGCAGCGCCTGATGCTCCTGCGGCCTCAGGGCCGTCAGTGCGATCGCCAGATCCCCCGCCAGCTTCCTCGGCGGCAGCCTTGGCGGCCTCTTCGCCGGCGGGCACGTCAGCGCCGGCCCTTTCTTCAGTGGCCGCGGCATCATCAGTATTGCCGCGCGCGTCCTCCTCACCGCCCATTTCGGTCTCCATCGGATCCGCGGAGGGTGGGTCTGACGACCGGAGAAGAAGGAGAAATCAAACAAGCATCCGAGAAGAAAAATCAGCAGAAGACTACAGGGAAAGTTTCAGGCAAGAAGGACTACCCGTGCTGGGATCTGCTGTCGTGACCTCCACCACCGGGGGATCGTTGGCGCTATCCCTTGCCAGAGACTCCCCCCTTGCCGGAGACTCCTCCCTTGCCGGAGATCGCTTCCTTGCCGGAGAACGCTCCCTTGCCGGGGAGTCCGCCCTTGGCGGCATAGTCGAAGCAGACGACGAGTCAGAGGAGATCACCATGCCCTCCTGATGAAGTTGTTCTGCTCCTGCACAAACAAACCATTGATCAGATGTCAACAAAGGAAAAGAGCAACCACGCGCACCCAGAAGCAGAAAGTAAACCATATGCTTACGCTGGGGGCTGCGCTGGGGGTTGCTCTGCGAAGTGATGGCCGGGTCTGGCAAGGTAGTCTCGGGCGCGCCTCCTGTCGTCACAGTGGGCTCGTCCTCGATGACCACCACCTGAGCCTTGGCCCTCTTCGCCGCCCTCTGAGCCAGAGTCCTGAAAAGGAGAGCCCAGGGTGAATCAGATCCGATGCAAGACAAGATTAGCAAGTTGAAGAACTACTGGAACAAGCAAGGGAATCTCACTCTTCTTCCTCTTCCTCGTCGGAGCTGAGCGCGGAGAGGTCGAAGTTCGGCCCACCTCCGGCGCAACGAGGTGGAGGGGTGGGATCCCTTGGCCGCTTGGCGGGGACTGCGGCGCCAGCCCGAGACGACCCCGCCCCAGTTGCCACTGCGGCAGGAGGCGCACCCGCGGCGACCGTACTTGCCACGGTGGAGCGCGTCGCACGGTGCAGCGGCTGTTGACCAGCTTGCCGCCCTGCTGCGTCCCCGATCCTGCTGAGGCGCCTTCTTGGCTGCACTGGGGGCTGCGTTCCGGGCCCTGCTCCCGGCAAGCTCCCCGGAGGTGACGGGCCGCTCGTACCCTCGGCGGGCTCGTTCGACTCGGCGTCGGGCGCGGCGAGCTTTTCCTCCTCTTCGGGCTGCTCCCGTTCGGCAATACTCATCGCCAACGCTGCGTCTGCTTCCTCCACGGTGAACCCGAATTCACCCACGGCCGCGGCTGCCGCCGCCTCTTCCGCCCTGGTGGCGATGTGCTCCATCTCTTGCTCAGTGGTGTCGCGGGTGAGGAGTTTCTTCTCATCAGCATTGACCGCCACCTCCACTAGGCTATCAAAGAACTGCTGCACGACGTCATCGGCGGGCTCTTGCCAAGTTGGAGCGATCCCGTGCGAGTCGCACAACGGCATCATTGCGCAGATGCGGTCGCGCAAGGAATTGTTGCACAGAGGAACGATGCCTGCCGGTAACTTGAACCACTCGGGATGCTGTGGGTCGTGCTTGAATATCTCCTTGAGTATCCCGTCCAACTCTATGACGGTGAAGTTGAAGTTGAGGCCTGGGCGCAACCTCATGATATCTGCCGGGCCTCCAAATTCCCAGGCAGGTCTTCCCCTCGCCTGCAGAGGGGCGATGCGCCGGCGAAGGAAATCTGCGCCGACAGCTCCTACAGTCAGCCCAGCAAGCCTGAGACGCAAGATCCAAGTGGTGGCGATCATCAGCTTGTCGTTGTCCACGGACAGAGTGCTCCAGTCATTGCCACGCACTGCTGGGGCTTGGCGCAGGGCGGTGAACGGCTGCGGGCTCTCTTCTACAACCCAGCACCACTCTGCTCTCCACTCGTCCCACTTGCTGCGGAGCTCCCCCTCCAGATAGGTCTCCTTCTTGCCGGCCCGCGAGATCCAGGCGATCCCGCCGGCAAGAGGTTCCCCTCTCTCGACACGAGGCATAAAGAAATGGCGGAAGAGAGCTACGTTGGGGTGGACTCCGACAAAGTTTTTGCATAGATGGGCGAAAACTGTCATGGTCAGAACAACGTTGGGGGTGAAGTCAAGGAGGTGGAGTCCGTAGGTGTTCATGATATCACAGAAGAAATCAGAGAATGGCGGGCAGAGCCCGCAATAGAAGAACACGGCGAAGAAAGGATATCCGCCAACTGGAGCTGCTTGCGAGGCGACGGCGGAGAGTACCTTTGTGCGCGGATGCGCCCGCATCTCCGTCGACCAGAAGAGATAGTACCACTCCCTTAGATCCTCCGCGGAGAGCTCGGGGGGGAAAGTGGCCCGCTCCTTCCGTAGCGCCTCAAGCCGTTGCGCTTCGGTCGACTTCACAGCTTTCACGGTCGCGGCCTTCGTGGCCTTCCCCTTCCCGGGCTTCGGAGGCATGGCGGAGGCGGTGGGGGAGATCGATGGCACTGGTGGTGGCGACGGCGACAGGAGCGGAGCGCTGCTCTCTTTCGACTTTGGAAGCGGAGGAGGGCGGCGGAGGTTTCTGAGATTGCAACAGCGAATGACGAAGATGGAGGAGGTGCCCATGTTTCCTCTGTTTATAAAGAGGGGCGGGGCGGACATTTCGACCTTCCAAGTAAACAACCTCCCACGATCTCTCCCACGATGTCGCGTTTGGCGCGTGCCGTTCTAGGCGTGCGCGGTGGGAGCGGAGTTAGATTCGGCGTGACCTAGGCCACGCGTGCCCGTGCACTGTTTTGGGCCTGGCCCAACAGCGCTCGGCACCGTGTATGGCCCAGGCCCAGGGGCTCCTGTCGGTGTACTAGAGTAGGGGTACCCTAGTATCCCGAACTCGTGCACGGGCAGTTGCAGCGCCCCGTGGCAAGGCTTGTCGGGTGACCGCCAAGACCCTCCGTGGTTCCCTTGAACTTCAAGAACAAAGTACTCAAACCAAGACCCCGGCAAGAGGAGCTTGCCGGGAAGGCCAACCAAGGCCCCGGCAAGAGGAGCTTGCCGGGAAGGCCAACCAAGGCCCCGGCAAGAGGATCTTGCCGGGAAGAGACAAGACCTCGGCAAGAGGAGCTTGCCGGGAAGACCACTCAAGGCATACCAAGAAAGCTTGCCGTGACGCGCCCTGCGTCCCGGCAAGATCCGGCGAGCGACAAGCTTCCGGACGCGACCAGACGACGGCCGCGGCAAGGAGCTTGCCGCGGGAAACCCCCACTTCGTGCCCGCGCTCCAGCACACCTGCTAACGTGTTGCTTTGGGACTCTCCCAAGCACACGTGGCAGGAGGCCGTGCAGCTAGGGGTACGTGGTGGCAAGCGGAGATGAAGAGAAGCCCATCGTGGCAAACGGTGGCGCTCCTAACGGTCACCTTTTGCACTGTTTAGGAGACTCTGACAGGCATTTAATGCCCTTGTCCCCTGCCGTCAGAGTTAGGTAGGGTGCACTGTATCCATAGTAGCGGTAGCTGCACCTACCGCATCCTTTTCCATTTCTACCCTTTTAGTCTACGTTGCCACCTGTGGGTAACCCCTTGAAAGTATAAAAGGAGGCCCAAGCGCAACGTAGAGGAGGGTCGTCCAGTTCGGCTCATTCAACACCAGGAACACTCTCACGCTCAGTTTGGCAGCGTCTATCGCTCCTGAGCAAGAATCCAATACAATCAAACAAGCAGCAGTAGGGTTTTACGCATCCGTGCGGCCCGAAGCTGGGTAAAAATCGCCCGCGTGTACCTCCTCGATCCGCTCTTTGTGCGCTCTCCGCCCCCCACCGAACCGAAAGGGGCCCTGTCCCCATAGGTGTCGGCAGAATCAGCATCGCCCCCGACACAAAACTTCTACGTCAGGAGGACTCACCAGAGCGACGAAGGGACTGAGGAGTAAAAAGAATCCTACTCTCCGATATATAAATCCTAAGACTCAAAACATTTTGTTCTAGACTCAACAACGTCAGCGATTCGATCAAGCAAGGGGCTCCTAAGTCGGGGATGGCTCTGGTTACCAACTTGTAACACCCACAATGCGGCTATATCTCCCACGTGTCGGGGCACAACTTAGAGGCATAGCTGCATGGTAGGTTTGTAGCAAGAGGGGTAATCTTCACACAATCCCATGTACTGAATAAGAAAGGGATAAAGAGTTGGCTTACAATCGCCACTTCACACAAATAACAAGTTAAACATACATCATCCAGAATACAAACAAGGTTCGACTATGGAACCAAAATAAAGGAAGACAACCCCAAATGCTAGATCCCCGGTCGTCCCAACTGGGCTCCACTACTGATCATCAGGAAAGGAAACAAAACAACGACCAAGATCTTCATCGAGCTCCCACTTGAGCTTGGTTGCGTCACCTGCAGTGGTATCATCGACACCTGCAACTGTTTGGAAGTATCCGTGAGTCACGAGGACTCAGCAATCTCACATCTGCGAGATCAAGACTATTTAAGCTTATGGGTAGGGTAAGGTAGTGAGGTGGAGCTGCAGCAAGCACTAAGCAAATAACGAGGCTAACATACGCAAATAAGAGCGAGAAGAGAAGCAACGCAACGGTCGAGAAGCTAGAAGTGATCAAGAAGTGATCCTGAAACTACTTATGTTCAAGCATAACACAAGAACCATGTTCACTTCCCGGACTCCGCCGAAAAGAGACCATCACGGCTACACACGCGGTTGATGCATTTTAGTTAAGTCAAGTGTCAAGTTCTCTACAACCGGACATTAGCAAATTCCCATCTGCCACATAACCGCGGGCACGGCTCTCGAAAGTTTAAACCCTGCAGGGGTGTCCCAACTTAGCCCATCACAAGGGTCAACGAAGGGTATTCCTTCTCCTAGGAAGACCCGATTAGTCTTGAAATCCCGGTTACAAGACATTTCGACAATGGTAAAACAAGACCAGCGAAGCCACCCGATGTCCCGACAATCCCGATAGGAGTCGCATGTATCTCGTTCTCAGGGCAACACCGGATGAGACTAGCTACGAGTAAAATCAACCCTCAAGTTTCCCCGAGGTGGCCCCGCAGGCAGCTCGGTTCGGACCAACACTTAGAGAAGCACTGGCCCGGGAGGTTAAAATAAAGATGACCCTTGGGTTGGCCGACCCAAGGGAAAGGTATAGATTGTTACGCAAATGTAAAACTAAGGTTGGGCCTTGCTGGAGGAGTTTTATTCAAAGCGAACTGTCAAGGGGTTCCCATAACACCCAACCGCGTAAGGAATGCAAAATCAAGCAACATAACACCGGTATGACGGAAACTAGGGTGGCAAGAGTGGAACAAAACACCAGGCATAAGGCCGAGACTCCCGCCCTTTACCAAGTATATAGATGCATTAATTAAATAAGATATATTGTGATATCCCAACATATCCATGTTCCAACATGGAACAAACTTCAACTTCACCTGCAACTAGCAATGCTATAAGAGGGGTTGAGCAAAAGCGGTAACATAGCCAAACAACGGTTTGCTAGGAAGGAGGGTTAGAGGCTTGACATGGCAATATTGGAGGCGTGCTAAACAAGTGGTAGGATAGCGCGACATAACGGTAGAGCGAACAACTAGCAAGCAAAGATAGAAGTGATTTAGAGGGTATGGTCATCTTGCCTGAGATCCCGCAAGGAAGAAGAACATGTCCATGAAGTAGACAAGTGGACGTAGTCGAATGGATCCTCACAACTACGGAACGAAACCAAAGCTAACGAGAGAAGCAACCCAGAAAGAAGCAAGCAACATAGTAAATAACCATCACATGAACATGGCATGATGCACAACCAAGTATGATGCATGTCCGGTTTAATGAGGCATGGCATGGCAAAGTGCATAAACAACACAACAAGTTAAGTGGAGCTCAATATGCAACGAGTTGCATATTGACGAAACACCACATGACTTGTTTAGTTCTCTCTCGGTTATGTACCCAACAACATTAAATGTTGTTAAACATGGCAAGAGGTGAAGCATATGAAAACTACCTATCTAGACAATATTAAAAGAGGCCAGAACAACAAACAACAATTCTGGAAAATCCTGATATGCAATTTATGGATTTGGTACTGTTCTACCCTATACACAATTTTAGAGTTATTAAACATGCAAAGTAAATCCACCATGTTAAACTGGGCATATTTCTACCCCATTTACATATAAAGTTTATTAAATTTGGAGCTACGGTTATTTAGTTATGAATTAAATCATTTTAGCATGGCATTTAAGAAAATTTAAACAAACAGCATTATAAACATTTTTAACATGGATGAAAGTGGCATATTATGAAACTAGATGAAATTCTAGTCATTTTCCATAGATGAAGTTTTTACATGCGATGCACAATTTGTGATTTATGAAATGCATGAACAACAGGGGTTTTTCTGCAAAAATTGCAGTCTGTGGATAAATGGTTAAATTCGCAACAGAGGGGAAAACATATATGGGCCGAATCTGGCCGGCCCAAAAGTGCACAAGGAGCGGGGGCTGCTCACCAGGCCTCATGGGCCGGTCGGTGGAGGAGGCCGGGCAGGCTGGGCGCTGGCTGGGCCACGGGGAAGGCGTGGCCCACATGGGCGGGGCCCGTGGTCAACGGCACTGGAGGCATTCGTCCTCGTCTCGCACCCGCACGAGCAGAGGGGTCGGCGGCGTGGCTTGTTGCGGTTGAGCTCTGGTGAGGGTGCTGGAGGACGGGGGGGTGACTGGAAACGAGCGGATCCGGGCAAATCCGGCCCCGGGCATCTCGTTCCCGGCGTCGGTGGTGAACACCGGCGACGGATGGCGCAACATGGGCAGCGGCAGCTCCCTGCGAAGGAAGAGGTTGACAGGGCGGTTAGCGATGGGGGGAGAGAGAGGAAGAGAGAGGGAGGCGAGGGCAGCACTAGCCTGTTGGCTCTGGCGCCGGCATGCATCTCTGGCGGCTCCGCCCGCCGGTGGTGGACGGAGGCAATGTACGGCGGCGGGGCGCGGGTTGCTCGGGGATGGGTGGACTTCCTGCGGGCGCGACGATGAGTTCGGGCCGAGATGGGCTTCCTAGGGCCCCATGCGGATCCTGGCGGGCCCGCGAGCTTCGCAGCGGCGCGGGGAGACCAGGGGGTGAGGTGGAGGCGCGAGAGTGGCCCTGGGCGGTGGCGCAGGTGGCGGTCAGCCCTGTGGGGCGGCGCCAAGTGGCAAGGAGGGGCTGGAGCGGCGCGGAAATTGAGGGGAGAGGGCTAGAGGTAGGTGGAGGGATAGGGGTGCCCAAAAATGGCACGGGGACTGTTTAAATAGGCAAGTTTAGGGTTATGGAGATTTTGGAGCGTCTCGGAGCACCCGATCGCGATCCGACGGTTCTGACCGAGAGGAGGGGTTTAGCTGTGTTAGATGGGCTGTAGAGAGTGGGTTGGGCTGAGAGGAGAGAGATGGGAATGCAGCCCGGCAACCATTTTCGGAGACCGAAAACGTCCGATGTTAGACCGGCTATAATGCCGCTATATGTTTAACGGTTGGGCTAACAAACGAGCTCTGAATGCAACGAAAATTGACAGGCCAACTTTCAACCCATTCCGAGAACATTTTCCGGCCACTTATAAAATACAATTACGGACGTGCCGCGGGCGCGTGCAAGTGTGTCTGGGCTCAGAACGGACAACAGATGGAACTGGGGAAACCCGGACGGATGCAAGTTTTGAAAACATGATGATGCAATGCACATGATGACATGGCAAAATGCAACACGCAAGCAAATGACAAGGCAACAACAGCGAAAAACTGGAAGACACCAGGCGCATCGGTCTCGGGGCGTCACATCTATCTCTACGTAGATAGATCTTGTCTACATCATGTCATCGTTCTTATTGGATTACTCTATTTCTCCATGAACTTAATACACTAGATGCATGCTGGATAGCAGTTGATGTGTGGAGTAATAGTAGTAGATGCAGGCTGGAGTCGGTCTACTAATCTTGGACGTGATGCCTATGTAATGATCATTGCATGGATATCATCATGAGTATTTTAAGTTCTATCAATTGCCCAACAATAATTTGTTCACCCACTGTTTGTTATTTTTCTCGAGAGAAGCCACTAGTGAAACCTACGGCCCCCTGGTCTCTTTCTCATATTATTTGCCTTTGCAATCTATTTTCCTTTGCTTTTATTTTCATATCTACTAAACCAAAAACTCAAAAATACCTTTCGGCAATTTATTCTTATTTATTTTATTTGGCATTCAATCTATCAATCTACTACAAATTTACCTTACGTCTGTTTGCCTATCTAGAGGCGTCGTACGCCGGAAGGGATTGACAACCCCTTTAACACGTCGGGTTGTGAGAAGTTGTTGTTTGTGTGCAGGTGTTGTTTATGTTGTGTTGCTTGGTTCTCCTACTGGTTCGATAACATTGGTTTCACATCTGAGGGAAATACCTACCACCGTTGTTCTGCATCATCCCTTCCTCTTTGGGGAAATACCGACGTAGCTTCAAGCAACATCAAAAGGAATTTCTGGTGCCGTTACCGAGGAGGATCTTCAACATATACCAGGTTCCTAATCACAAATCTCATCTCCTCGCAATTTACATTATTTTCCATTTGCCTCTCGTTTTCCACTCCCCTACTTCACAAAAATTTGTCGTTTTATTCGCCCTCTTTTTCGTTCGCCGTTTTCTCGTCAGATCTCATGTTTGCTAATGTTTCCATGTGTCTTTTATTTACTTGCATCTCCACTTGCTAAAAATCAATTGATATGGATCCTCATCCACTTGCTAATCATTTCAAGAGATCCAATTATGATGAACCCATTGCTAGTGAATTGAGTTCACTAGATTATCTTTATGAAGTTTTGCTTGAGATTCATGAATCTGAAATTTGTGATGAAGTGTTAAAAGAATAAAATTTTAAAGTGATTCATGATAGCTCCTTGAATGAAAAGCATGATTGCAATAATTTTACTATAAATTCTATTAATGTAAATTGTGCTAATAATAGGCAAAACCTCGAGCTTGAGATGCTTGTTTTGTTATGTCCGCTACTTATTGCAATGATCATGATTGGGGTGATAATTGTTCGTATGATCTTGAAAATTTATTTAAGCCTCATGATGAATATGTTTGCGATAATATTGAAAGTGGATTTGGAAGAGTATCAACTTTAGCTAAAAATAATCCCACATATTTGGAGAGTGTTCAATCTTATGAATTTTTTTATGGAAGTGGGTTTCGAGAGGTCATGACTTTATTTGATAATCCCACTATTTTGGAAGAGAGTCAACTTTGCATGCATGTGGATCATAAAGAGAAAATTTTATATGATAGTTATATTATTGAATTTGATTATGATCCTACATATAATTATTATGAGAGAGGAAAATATGGTTGTAGAAATTTTTCATGTTATTAAATTTCCTCCCGTTGTGTTGAGATTTTCAGTGTTTTATTCCTCTCCTTTGCATATGCTACATATTTCTTGTCTTAATAATTTGTTTTCCTATAAAATTCCTATGCATATAAAGTATGTTAGACTTAAATGTGTTTGTCACATGTTTCATGATGCTCACTTTGTGTTTCAATTCTTATCTGTTGTGTGAGCATTGTTGAAATATTATGCCTAGCTAGGGGCATAAAACTATAGCGCTTGTTGGGAGGCAACCCAATGAATAAAATTTATTTTTGCTTTTTGCTTCCTGTTTTTGAGTGTTGGAACAATTATGCTACTGTTATGATTATGTTTTTCATGTTTAATTAGTGTTTCTACCAAGTAAAGCCTTTAGGATCTTCTTGGGTGATAGTTGTTTGATCTTGCTGAAAAAACAAAAACTTTTACGCTCACGAACATAATTCTCATTTTTTACCAGAGAGCGATAAAATACCCATTCCTTTTGCAGTAGATAAATATAAAAATTGCTCAGGTCTTCCTAATGTTTCAGAATTTTTGGAGTTACAGAAGTATTCGAAATAGTCAGATTGCTACAGACTGTTCTGTTTTGATAGATTCTGTTTTCTTTGTTTTATGTGCTTATTTTGATGGCTCTATGATTTTCTTTGATGAGTTTTTGCCATAGAAAAGTTGGAATACAGTAGATATAATGCAAGAACAAAATATGAATTGGTTTGATACAACACTTATAGTAGTGATTTATTATTTTCTTATACTAACGGGTTTCACGAAGGTTTTTGTTGAGTTTTGTGTGATTGAAGTTTTCAAGTTTTGGTTTATCTTATGATGAATGAAGGAATAAGGAGTAGAAAAGCCTAAGCTTGGGGATGACCCGGCATACCAAGCTATTATCCAAAAATGAGTAACCAACTAAGCTTGGGGATGCCCCCAAGTGGCATCCCCTCCTTCTTCTAACAACCATCAGTATTTTACTCGAAGTTATATTTGTAATCGTCACATACTATGTGTTTTGCTTGGAGCATCTTGTATGATATGAGTCTTTGCTTGTTTTATTTTGTGTTTTGAGTCTTGGTCCCTTGCTGGACAAACCTATTTGAGAGAGCCAAAATTATGTCATGACTTGTTAGAATTGCTCTATATGCTTCACTTAAATTTTTATGAGCTATGGACTTGCTCTAGTGCTTCACTTATATCTTTTTTAGCACGGTGTGCTTAGTATTTTTGAAGAAATGCTCTCTTGCTTCACTTAGATTTATTTGAGAGTTAGTAAAATTTTCAAGAAATTCTCTCTTGCTTCACTTAAATTAATTTGAGAGAAAGAAATATTATGCTCATGATCTTCACTTATATTTGTTTGAGTTTATGAAAAGCAACAATTGAAAATTAGTTTGAAAGTGATAGATATCCAAGAAGGATATAATAAAAACTATGAAGATCATTGGACAAAATAAACTTGATTCTTAGTAATAGTTTTGAGATATAATGATGTGATATGTGAGTCATCTTGATGAGTAATTATGCTTTAGTAAGAATGTTGGTGTTAAGGTTTGTGATTCCCTATGCAAGCACGAAAGCCAATAGTTGTGCAATGAAATTACATCCTACTTGTGATGCATTATTCGGTGTTAATTATGCTTAATGCTCGCTTATGAGATTATCTGTTTCTTGGTTGGTCGCTTCTCAATCTTTTGCTAGCCTTCATTTTGCACTAAGTATGATCTCTACTTGTGCATCCAAAATCCTTTAAACCAGTTTTGCCACATGAATCCACTATATCTACCTATATGTGGTATTCTTTTGCCATTCTAAGCAAATTTGCATGTGCCATCTCTAATTTTCAAAATGAACTTCTCTTTTTTGTGTTTGTTTCGCTCGCAGAGTGGTGAGGGGTGGCTAATAGTTTCCATGCTAAATGTGTTATTCTCACGATGAGTGTTTATTCACTTGTCATTGCATGAGAGTAAGGCAAAGGTATTAGGGATGCCCAGTCCCGAAATGAAAAATGAAATTACTTTATGTTGTCAAATAATAAATTCCTTGGAAAGTGTTAGTATGGAGGGCAACCGTGGATACGGCTAGCCATGGAAAGTGAAAGTATGATGGAAAAAGGAATAAACTTTATTTTTTTTGTTTGGGAACCGCCTATGATATATCTAAGCATGGAAAGTATTGGGAACTCTAAGTCGTTTTCGTTGGTGGGATGGATACACCTCCCAAAATGTTTTTATCTCTAAGTTTTTCGCTTTGAGCTCTAGCACCTCTACAAATCCCTACTTCCCTCTGTGAAGAGCCTTTCTTTGACTTTATGCAATTTTTATTTTGAATTTGAGTCTCCATATTCTCTTATAAAAGCACAAACTAGGAGGCAATATGATTGTACTTGAGTATTGGGTGTAGCTAATATGCGAGTGTGTTTCATGAATGGATCAATGGTTGAGCATGATGGGCTAGGGATAACTTATTTTAGCGTTCATATTTTGAGAGACATGGTTGCTTGTTGATATGCTTGAGTATTTAAATTATCATGTCAAAACTAGACTATTGCTTTGAACGATATAAAAGTCCAAATGTCCATGCTATAAAGAAAGAATGTGATATGACATGTTAGGCAGCATTCCACATCAAAAATTCTGTTTTTATCACTTCCCTACTCGAGGACGAGTAGGAGTTAAGCTTGGGGATGCTGATACGTCTCCAACGTATCTATAATTTTTGATTGTTCCATGCTGTTATATTATCAATCTTGGATGTTTTATAATCATTTTATAGTCATTTTATATCATTTTTTGGTACTAACCTATTGACATAGTGCCAAGTGCCAGTTGTTGTTTTTTCCATGTTTTTTACATCACAGAAAATCAATATCAAATGGAGTCCAAATGCCACGAAACTTTACGGAGATTTTTATGGACCAGAAGGAACATAATGGGCCCTAGCTACGCTTGGGGGTGCCCAGAGGGGAGCACAACTCACCAGGGCGCGCCAGGAGGCCCAGGCGCGCCCTGGTGGGTTGTGCCCACCTCGGGTGCCCCCGGACCGCCTCTTTGCTCTATAAATACCCCAATATTCCCAAAACCCTAGGGGACTCGACAAAATATTGATCCAGCCGCCGCGGAGTCTAGAACCACCAGGTCCAATCTAGACACCATCTCAGATGGGGTTCACCACCTCCATTGGTGCCTCTCCGATGATGCGTGAGTAGTTCTTTGTAGACCTTCAGGTCCATAGTTAGTAGCTAGGTGGCTTCCTCTCTCTCTCTCTCTCTCTCTCTCTCTCTCTCTCTTGATTCTCAATACAATGGTCTCTTAGAGATCCATATGATGTAACTCTTTTGCAGTGTGTTTGTTGGGATCCGATGAACTTTGAGTTTATGATCAAATATATCTCTTTTTATATCCATGAAAGTATTTGAGTTTCTTTGATCTCTTTTATGCATGATTGCTTATAGCCTCGTATTTCTTCTCTGATATTTGGGTTTTTTGGCCAACTTGATCTATTTATCTTGCAATGGGAAAAGGTGCCTTGTAGTGGGTTCGATCTTACGGTGCTTGATCCCAGTGACACAAGGGGAACCGACACGTATGTATTGTTGCTACTAAGGATAAAACGATGGGGTCTATCTCTACATAGATAGATCTTGTCTACATCATGTCATCGTTCTTAATGCTTTACTCCATTTCTCCATGAACTTAATACACTAGATGCATGCTGGATAGCGGTCGATGTGTGGAGTAATAGTAGTAAATGCAGGCAGGAGTCGGTCTACTAATGTTGGACGTGATGCCTATGTAATGATCATTGCGTGGATATCGTCATGAGTTTTTGAAGTTTTATCAATTTCCCAATAGTAATTTGTTCACCCACTCTTCCGTGAAGTTTCGGGACTTTTGGAGCTGTGCAGAATAGGTCTCTAATATTTGCTCCTTTTCCAGCCCAGAATCCCAGCTGCCGGCATTCTCCCTCTTTATGTAAACCTTGTAAAATAAGAGAGAATAGGCATAAGTATTGTGACATAATGTGTAATAACAGCTCATAATGCAATAAATATCGATATAAAAGCATGATGCAAAATGGACGTATCAACTCCCCCAAGCTTAGACCTCGCTTGTCCTCAAGGGAAAGCCGAAATCGGAAAATATGTCCACATGTTTAGAGATAGAGGTGTCGATAAAAATAAAATACGGACATGAGGGCATCATGATCATTCTTAGAACAGCAACTTATATAGTTCTTGTGCTAGAGTAACAATTCAATCACAATTTCAAGTATGAATCATAAACTTCATTGAAAACTAACAAACTATAATCTCAGTCATTGGAGCAATTGCAATTTATCATAACATAGGAAAGAGTCAATATAAGAGCTTTTCAGCAAGTCCACATACTCAACTATCATATAGTCTTTCACAATTGCTAACACTCACGCAATACTTATGGGTATGGAGTTTTAATCGAACACAAAGAAAGATTGGGGCTTATAGTTTTGCCTCCCAATATTTTACCTCAAGGGTAATGTCAACAATAATAGTTCATGAAAAATCACATCTAATTAGCCATATATACCAGGATCCTTCCAACATGTTGTGCTTGCCAAAAGATAAAATGTAAAAGGAAGGGTGAAGATCACCATGACTCTTATGTAAGGTAGGAGATAAAGGTAAAAGATAGGCCCTTCGCAGAGGGAAGCAGAGGTTGTCATGCGCTTTTATGGTCGGTTGCACAAAATATTAATGCGAAAGAACGTCACTTTATATTGCCACTTGTGATATGGACCTTTATTATGCAGTCTGTCGCTTTTATTTCTTCCATATCACATGATCGCATAAAGCTCCTCCACACCAATCAATCATACATATTTAGAGAGCAATTTTTATTGCTTGCACCGATGACAACTTACTTGAAGGATCTTACTCAATCCATAGGTAGGTATGGTGGACTCTCATGGCAAAACTGGTTTAAGGGTGTTTGGAAGCACAAGTAGTATCTCTACTTGGTGCAAAGAATTTGGCTACATGAGGGGGAAAGGCAAGCTCAACCATGTTGGATGATCCAAGACAATATAATTTATCTCAGATGTAAGAAAACATAACCCATTATGTTGTCTTCCTTGTCCAACGTCAACTCTTTTAGCATGTCATATTTTAATGAGTGCTCACAATCATAAAAGATGTCCAAGATAGTATATTTATATGTGAAGACCTATCTTTCTTTATTACTTCCTCTTAATTGCAACGATGACCAAAACTATGTTTGTCAACTCTCAAAAGCTTTTATTCATCATACTTTTTCTATGTGAGCTCATTACTCTCCATAAGATCCATATGATCTCTTTTATTTCTTTTTATTCTTTCTCTTTTCTTTTATTCATCCAAGATCATGGCAAAATAATCAAGCCCTTGACTCAACACTAATCTTTATTATATAGCTCACGGACTCGATTACATAGAAGGATCATAAAGCAAAACTCACAACTAGATCATACTAGGAACTTTTATTCTGCTAGATCAAAATATTATCAAAAGGATCAAACTAAGAAAAACGGTAAAGATAAAAGTGATGGTGATACGATACCGGGGCACTCCCCCAAGCTTGGCAGTTTCCAAGGGGAGTGCCCATACCCATGTGATTATGTTTCCTTTTTTGGGGGTGGTGATGTGATATTCTTGGCGATGATGCCCCTCAGGATACGATTCTCCTCGTCGAGCTTATTGACTTGCTGCTTGAGGACCATTATTACCTTTCGAAGTTTTCCTATAACAGCCAAAGCTCCCTGCACCCAAGGGTGTTGCATAGCTGTGGGAGAACCAGTGACACTCTTTTTCATATTCTCATAAGAAAGAAATCTAACATTGGAAGGGATAACCGAGTTTGGAATAGCCGAGCTCTGCAGTTCCCCCATTGTGAATCCAGCTCAGAAGCGGGAAGTGACTTCTTGATCCTCCTCCATGGCATCTATCCTCTTCAAATCAGCCTCCATCTCTTCCTCCGTTGCTGGTCCAAAGTGGTCAACATTGTTGTTTGTCATTGATCTCGGTGTCGGATGAGACACCCGGCTCTCCCCGACTGACTCTTGCAAAGACATCTTGCTCTAATCTGCATCAGGAACAACTCGAAACACAAACAGAGGATAATTGCATGATACAGGAGTCAAAACATCCGGAAGATTAAATAATGAATTTTTACCGACCAAAATACGTGTCGTGTAAGAAAACGGAGTCCGGAGAGCACACGAGGTGCCCACGAGGTAGGGGGCGCCCTCCACCCTCGTGGAGCCCTCATGTCCTTCTCGGACTGCTTCTTATTTTTCTATTTTTCTAAATATTCCAAAACAGAAGAAAATTGCCATTAGAACTGTTTTGGAGTCGATTTACTTACCGTACCACATACCTATTCCTTTTCAGAGTCTGAAACGTTCCAGAAAGTGTCCCTTATGTATTCCTCCGGGGTTACAGTTTCAATAACATTGGTTTCAACATTTATAGGATTACCTGAGATATAATGTTTAATTCTTTAACCGTTCACCACCTTCGGATATGTGCCTTCGAAGTTGTTGATTTTTATGGCATCGGAATGATAGACCTCCTCGATAACGTAAGGACCTTCCCATTTAGAGAGAAGTTTTCCTGCAAAAAATCTTAAACGAGAGTTGTATAGCAATACATAATCACCTACATTAAACTCATGCTTTTGTATCCTTTTGTCATGCCATCTTTTAACTTTTTCTTTAAATAATTTGGCATTCTCATAGGCTTGGGTTCTCCATTCATCAAGTGAGCTAATGTCAAATAACCTTTTCTCACCGGCAAGTTCGAAATCATAATTGAGCTCTTTAATATCCCAATAAGCCTTATGTTCTAGTTCGAGAGGTAAGTGACATGCTTTTCCATAGACCATTTTATATGGGGACATACCCATAGGATTTTTATATGCAGTTCTATAGGCCCATAATGCATCATCAAGTTTCTTGGACCAATTCTTTCTAGATCTATTAACAGTCTTTTGCAAAATTAATTTGAGTTCTCTATTACTCAATTCTACTTGACCACTAGACTGTGGGTGATAAGGAGATGCAATTCTATGATTAACATCATATTTAGCAAGCATTTTATGGAAAGTGCCATGAATAAAATGTGAACCATCATCAGTCATTAAATATCTAGGGACTCCAAACCTTGGAAAAATAACTTCTTTAAGCATTTTAATATAAGTGTTATGATCAGCACTACTAGTTGGAATAGCTTCTACCCACTTAGTAACGTAATCAACAGCAACTAAAATATGTGTATAACCATTAGAGGCAGGAAAAGGTCCCATATAATCAAAGCCCCAAACATAAAATGGTTCAATAACAAGTGAATAATTCATAGGCATTTCTTGACATCTACTAATATTACCAATTCTTTGACATTCATCACAAGACAAGACAAACTTACGGGCATCCTTGAAGAGAGTAGGCCAATAAAAACCGGATTGCAATAACTTGTGTGCAGTTCTATCTCTAGCATGGTGTCCTTCATAAGCCTCAGAGTGACACTTGTGTAGGATATATTCCTGTTCATGCTCAGGTACACAATGTCTAATAACACCATCTACTCCTTATTTATAAAGATGTGGGTCATCCCAAAAGTAATGTCTCAAATCATAGAAGAACTTTTTGTTTTGTTGGTATGTAAAGCTAGGTGGTATAAATTTAGCAACAATGTAATTAGCTTAATCAGCATACCATGGAGCGGCATGAGAAGCATTTATGACATTTAATTGTTCATCAGGAAAGTTATCATCAATAGGTAGTGGGTCATCAAGAACATTTTCTAACCTAGACAAGTTGTCTGCAACTGGGTTCTCAGCTCCATTTCTATCAATAATATGCAAATCAAATTCTTGTAGCAAGAGAACCCATCTAATAAGTCTAGGTTTAGCATCTTTATTTTCCATAAGGTATTTAATAGCAGCATGATCAGTGTGAATAGTTACTTTAGAATCAACAATATAAGGTCTGAACTTATCACAAGCAAATACAACTGCTAAGAATTCTTTTTCAGTAGTAGCATAATTTTTCTGAGCATTGTCTAGAGTTTTACTAGCATATTGAATAACATTTAATTTCTTATCAACTCTTTGCCCTAGAACAGCACCTACAGCATAATCACTAGCATCGCACATAATTTCAAAAGGTAAATTCCAATTAGGTGGTTGAACAATAGGTGCAGAGATTAATGCTTTCTTAAGTATTTCAAATGCTTCTACACAATCATCATCAAAAACAAATGGTATATCTTTTTGTAATAAAGTAGTCAGAGGCCGAGAAATTTTGGAGAAGTCCTTAATGAACCTCCTATAAAACCCGACATGACCAAGGAAACTTCTTATACCTTTGATGTCCTTGGGACATGGCATCTTTTCAATAGCATCAACCTTGGCTTTATCAACCTCAATACCTCTTTCAGAAACTTTATGCCCTAAGACAATACCTTCATTAACCATAAAGTGGCACTTTTCCCAATTCAAGACAAGATTAGTTTCTTCACATCTCTGCAAAACTCGGTCAAGGTTTCTTAAGCAATCATCAAAATAGGATCCATAGACGAAAAAATCGTCCATGAAAACCTCACAAATTTTTTCACAAAAGTCAGAGAATATAGCCATCATGCATCTTTGAAAGGTAGCAGGTGCAATACATAAACCAAAAGGCATATGTCTATAAGCAGAAGTACCAAAAGAGCAAGTAAAAGTAGTATTTGATTGATCATTGGCCGACACAGGTATTTGAGAGAAACCAGAATAACCATCTAGAAAGCAAAAATGTGTATGTTTGGATAATCTTTCTAGCATTTGATCGATAAAAGGTAAAGGGTAATGATATTTTTAGTAGCTTTATTTAATTTGTGGAAATCAATTACCATCCTATAACCTGTAATAATTCTTTGCGAGATCAACTCATCTTTATCATTAGGAACGACAGTAATACCTCCCTTCTTAGGGACATAGTGGACAGGACTTACCCACTAACTATCACCAACGGGATAAATTATACCTGCCTCAAGAAGCTTTAGTATTTCCTTTCTTACCACTTCCTTCATCTTAGGATTCAGCCGTCGTTGATGATCACGAACTGGTTTGACATCTTCCTCCAAATTTATTTTGTGTTGACACAGAGTGGGACTAATGCCCTTAAGATCATCAAGAGTATATCCAATAGCAGCACGGTGCTTCTTCAGAGTTTTCAGTAATCTCTCTTCTTCATGCTCTGAAAGGTTAGCACTAATAATAACAGGATATATCTTTTTCTCATCAAGATAAGCATATTTAAGAGTATCGGGTAACGGTTTGAGCTCAAACACGGGATCACCCTTGGGTGGAGGAGGATCCCCTAGGATTTCAATAGGCAAATTGTGTTTCAAGATGGGTTCCTGTTTAAATAATACTTCATCTAATTCCCTTCTTTCATTCATAAACATATCATTTTCATGGTCTAGCAAATATTGTTCTAAAGGATCACTAGGAGGTACGGCAATAGAAGCAAGACCAATAATTTCATATTTACTAGGCAATTCCTCTTCACGGTGTTGTCTATGAAATTTAGAGAAATTAAATTCATGAGACATATCACCTGAACCAATAGTAACAACATCCTTTTTGCAATCTATCTTAGCATTAACAGTGTTCAAGAAGGGTCTGCCAAATATAATGGGACAAAAGCTATCTTGTGGGGAACCAAGAACAAGAAAATCAGCAGGATATTTAGTTTTCCCACACAAGACTTCAACATCTCTAACAATTCCCATTGGTGAAATAGTATCTCTATTGGCAAGTTTAATTGTGACATCAATATCTTCTATCTTAGCGGGTGCAATATCATGCATAATTTCTTTGTATAAGTCAAAAGGTATAGCACTAGCACTGGCACCCATATCACATAAGCCATGATAACAATGATCTCCTATTTTAACAAAAATAACAGGCATGCCTACCAAAGATCTAGGTTTATCTTTAGCACAAGGTTTAGCAATTCTAGCAATCTCATCACGGAAATGAATAACTTGCCCATCAATATTATTAGACAAGAGATCTTTAACAATAGCAATATTAGGTTCAACTTTAATTTGCTCAGGAGGTGTATAAGTTCTAATATTGCTTTTACGAACCACAATTGAAGCTTTAGCATGATCTTTTATCCTAACAGGAAAAGGTGGTTTCTCAACATAAGAAGTAGGAACAATAGGATCATTATAAGTGATAGTATTTTCTTCAACTTTAATAGGTGCAACTACTTTTACTTCTATGGGAGGATGATATTTAAACCACTTCTCCCTAGGGAGATTAACATGAGTAGCAAAAGATTCACAGAAAGAAGCTACTATCTCAGAGTCAAGTCCATATTTAGTGATAAATTTACGAAAAACATCCGTATCCATAAAAGATTTAACACAATCAAATTTAGGTGTCATACCTGACTCCTTACCTTCGTCGAGGTCCCAATCTTCATAGTTGCGTTTAATTCTTTCCAATAAATCCCATTTGAATTCAATAGTCTTCATCATAAAAGATCCAGCACAAGAAGTATCGAGCATGGTGCGATTGTTATCAGAGAGCCGACCATATAAATTTTGAATAATCATTTCTCTTGAGAGCTCATGATTGGGGCATGAACATAACATTGATTTAAGCCTCCCCCAAGCTTGAGCGATGCTTTCTCCTTCGCGAGGCCAAAAATTATATATATAATTGCGATCACGATGAACAAGATGCATAGGATAAAACTTCTGATGAAATTCCAATTTCAATCGTTTGTAGTTCCATGACCCCGTATCATCACATAACCTATACCATGTCAATGCATCTTCCTTCAAAGATAAAGGGAAGACCTTCTTCTTAATAACATCTCTGGGTACACCTGCAAGCTTAAATAATCCACAAACTTCATCCACATATATTAGGTGCTCATCAGGATGTGTTGTTCCGTCTCCTGCAAAAGGATTAGCTAGCAGTTTTTCTATCATACCTGAAGGAATTTCAAAGCAGATATTTTCATTTTCAGTAGGTTTAGTAGGTTGAGGAGAAACTCTTTGCTCTACTGGTCGGAGTGAAGATACCCCGAACAAGCCCCTCAAAGGATTACTTTCCATAGTAACAAGTGACAGTAAATTTCAGCACACTATATAAATTTTTCCTTACCAAATTCCACCTACCAAAGGTGCTTCACTCCTCGGCAACGGCGCCAGAAAAGAGTCTTGATGACCCACAAGTATAGGGGATCTATCGTAGTCCTTTCGATAAGTAAGAGTGTCGAACCCAACGAGGAGCAGAAGGAAATGATAAGCGGTTTTCAGCAAGGTATTCTCTGCAAGCACTGAAATAATAGGTAACATATAGTTCTGTGATAGGATAATTTGTAATGAGTAACAAGTAACAAAAGTAAATGAAGTGCAGCAAGGTGGCCCAATCCTTTTTGTAGCAAAGGACAAGCCTGGACAAACTCTTATATGATGTAAAGCGCTCCCGGGGACACATGGGAATATCGTCAAGCTAGTTTTCATCACGTTCATATGATTCGCGTTCGGTACTTTGATAATTTGGTATGTGGGTGGACCAGTGCTTGGGTACTGCCCTTACTTGGACAAGCATCCCACTTATGATTAACCTCTATTGCAAGCATCCGCAACTACAACAAAGGTATTAAGGTAAACCTAACCATAGCATGAAACATATGGATCCAAATCAGCCCCTTACAAAGCAACGCATAAACTAGGGTTTAAGCTTATGTCACTCTAGCAACCCATCATATACTTATTACTTCCCAATGCCTTCCTCTAGGCCCAAATAATGGTGAAGTGTCATGTAGTCGACGTTCACATAACACCACTAGAGGAGAGACAACATACATCTCATCAAAATATCGAACGAATACCAAATTCACATGACTACTAATAGCAAGACTTCTCACATGTCCTAAGGAACAAATGTAACTACTCACAAAGCATATTCATGTTCATAATCAGAGGGGTATTAATATGCATATAGGATCTGAACATATGATCGTCCACCAAATAAACCAACTAGCATCAACTACAAGGAGTAATTAACACTACTAGCAACCCACAGGTACCAATCCCAGACTTAGAGACAAGAATTGGATACAAGAGATGAACTAGGGTTTTGAGAGGAGATGGCGCTGGTGAAGATGTTGATGGAGATTTCCCTCTCCCGATGAGAGGAGCGTAGGTGATGACGATGGCGATGATTTCCCCCTCCCGGAGGGAAGTTTCCCCGGCAGAACAGCTCCGCCAGAGCCCTAGAGTGGTTCCGCAAAGGTTCCGCCTCGTGGTGGCGGAGTCTCGTCCGGAAAGATGGCTTATGATTTTTTTTCCTCATCGAAAGACTCCATATAGAAGAAGATGGCCATCGGAGGGCCACCAGGGGGCCCACGAGGTAGGGGGCGCGCCCAGGGGGGTAGGGCGCGCCCCCACCCTCGTGGGCAGGGTGTGGCCCCCCTGGTGAACCTCTTGCGCTCAGTATTTTTTATATATTCTGAAAACGTCTTCCGTGAAGTTTCAGGACTTTTGGAGCTGTGCAGGATAGGTATCTAATATTTGCTCCTTTTCCAGCCCAGAATCCCAGCTGTCGGCATTCTCCCTCTTTATGTAAACCTTGTAAAATAAGAGAGAATAGGCATAAGTATTGTGACATAATGTGTAATAACAGCCCATAATGCAATAAATATCGATATAAAAGCATGATGAAAAATGGACGTATCACCCAGCGTTTGCTATTTTTCTCGAGAGAAGCCACTAGTGAAACCTACGACCCCCGGGTCTCTTTCTCATATTATTTGCCTTTGCAATCTATTTTCCTTTGCTTTATTTTCAGATCTACTAAACCAAAAACCCAAAAATATCTTGCTTCCATTTATTCTTATTTATTGTATTTGGTGTTCGATCTATCAATCTACTACAAATTTACCTCACGTCCATTTGCCTATCTAGAGGCGTCGTACCCCAGAAGGGACTGAAAAGCCCTTTAACACGTTGGGTTGCGAGAAATTGTTATTTGTGTGTAGGTGATGTTTACGTTGTGTTGCTTGGTTCTCCTACCGGTTCGATAACCTTGGTCTCACATCTGAGGGAAATACCTACCGCGTTGTGTTGCATCATCCCTTCCTCTTTGGGGAAATACTGACGTGCTTCAAGCGACATCAATGATGCATTACAGAACGAATAAAGAGACTTGTCGGTAACGAGATTGAACTAGGTATGATGATACCGACGATCGAATCTCGGGCAAGTAAATACCAATGACAAAGGGAATAACGTATGTTGTTATTGCGGTTTGACCGATAAAGATCTTCGTAGAATATGTAGGAACCAATATGAGCATCCAGGTTCCGCTATTGGTTATTGACATGAGATGTGTCTCGGTCATGTCTACATAGTTCTCGAACCCGTAGGGCCCGCACGCTTAACGTTCAATGATGATCTGTATTATGAGTTATGTGTTTTGGTGACCGAAGTTTGTTCGGAGTCCCGGGTGAGATCACGAACATGATGAGGAGTCTTGAAATGGTCGAGAGGTAAAGATTCATATATTGTAAGGAAGTATTCGGACATTGGAATGGTTCCGAGTGATTCGGGTATTTTTTCGGAGTACCGAGGGGTTACCGGAACCCCCCGGGGAAGTGTTGGGCCTACATGGGACTAAGGGAGAGAGAGGGAATCCCGCGGGGGGGTGGCGCATGCCCCCCTCCTAGGGAGTCCGAATAGGACAAGGAGGAGGGGTCGCGGCCCCCCTTTCCTCTCCCTCTCCCTCTCCCTCTCCTCCCTTTTCCCTCCGGTGGAAGAAAGGAAAAGGGTGGCTGAATCCTACTAGGAGTTGAGTCCTAGTAGGATTCCCCCCCATGGTGCACCCCCTCCTGGACGGCCGCCTCCTCCTACCCTCCTTTAGATACAGGCGTGGGGGCACCCCAAAGGCACATCAATTGTTCTCTTAGACATCTGCGGTGCCCCCCTCCACAGTTTACTCCTCCTGTCATAGTATCATAGTGCTTATGTGAAGCCCTGCGCGGATCACATCACCACCACCTTCACCATGCCGTCGTGCTGATGGAACTCTCTCTTGACCCTCTACTGGATCAAGAGTTCGAGGGATGTCATCGAGCTGAATGTGTGCTGAACACGGAGGTGTCGTATGTTCGGTACTAAGATCGGTTGGATCGTGAAGACGCTCGACTATATCAACCGTGTTAGCCTAACGCTTCCGCTTTCGGCTACGAGGGTACATGGACACACTCTCCCCCTCTCAATTTTTTGAAATTGCATGCTACAATCCCCAACAGACATGCATGTCGCCGTCGAGCGGCACCGTGACGACCACTTCCGGACCAATGGGCGTGACGGCCCCGATGTCGACAAGCCAGCGCTCGATATTGGCGGGGGCCTACCTTTCGAGGTTGGGTGACCTGCCTTTACTCGTGAGCTGCGGCAAGTCTGTTGGTTGTCCGTTCGCACATTCAAGCCAGAGATACCCGAGAAGTACGATGGGAGGCTAAACCCGGCAGAGTTTCTAAGCATCTACACCATCGATGTTCAGGCTGCTCGGGGAAGAGATGAGAAGGTGTTTGCCAAATACTTCCCTTTGGCCCTCAAGTCCAATGTAAGGTCTTGGATGATGCACCTGCCGGAGAACTCCATTTCGTCGTGGGCCGACCTATGTCATGAGTTCATTGGCGCTTTCACCAGCGGCCATCAAGAGCCAGGCCAACCAAGCGACTTGCAGCTTCTCCAACAGAAGGAAGGAAAGTCCCTCCATAAGTATTTATAGAGATTCAGCAAGGTCCATAGGAACATCCCAAACATACATCTGGCAGCTGTGATAGCTACCTTCCAGTCCAATGTGCGCAACCGCCGGATCCATTCCAAGATGAACGTGTGGTTGCCAGGACTGTGAAGGAGCTTTACGCCTTGGTGGATAAGTTTGCTCGAATGGAGGAGGGGAGGAAGTTGCCCAGTGAATATGATTGCACCAACATTGATTCAGAGGATGATGATGAACCTACCAGTCAGAAGAAGAGCAAGAAGCGCAATAAGAAGTGGAAGGATAAGGCAGTGATGACTGTTGAAGGCTCGGGTGCACTTAGTACCGGCAAGAAGACTAAGGCTGAGGTCCCCGGCAAGGATGCTGCCGTGTGCGCTGACTGCTGGGAGGCCGCGGCTGCTGAGAAGGCTGGGAAGGTGATGGGCCGTATTGCAAGATTCATCGAACCAAAGGCCACAACCTTCAAGAGTGCTATCAGGTTGAGCAACTCATCAAGAGATAGAGAGCAGAGTATGAGAAGCATGACAAGGAAAAGGGTCAAAATGTTGCTGGCGGTAAGGGCCGAGGCGGTGAAGTAAATCGCCCCGGCAAACCCCTCAGGAGCAAAGGAAAGCCCGCCAGAGGTCGAGAGCCTATGATGATGGGAGTGATGGAGGGATGAAGAGGAAACCAGTGAGCAGGAATTTCAGAAGGCCACTGACGCCCTATGCATTGACGGGGGTGCATCTTTGCACACCTCTCACCGCCAGCTCAAGCGATGGGCACATGAAGTCAATGTCGTGCAACCAGCGCAAGGGGCCCGGAAACCACTCAAATGGTCATGCACGCCCATTATCTTTGACGAAGAGGGTCATCCTGACCGTACCACTGTGATAGGATGTTTGCCATTGTTGGTCTCTCCAACAATTCGCAACCTCAAGGTCACAAAAATGTTGGTGGACGGCGGGGCCGTGTTGAATCTGATCTCCCCGGCAGTTATCAGCAAACTTTAGATAGCAGAGGAAGAGTTAAAGGTTACCGACACATTTCAAGGAGTTAATCCCGGCAGGAGCCATCTTAAGGGAAAGATCACGCTGCCGGTAATGTTTGGGGAGAGCTGAACTACCAGACCGAGAAGATTGTGTTTGATGTGGTCGACCTCCCCCTACCGTACAATGGGATCCTTGGACACCCAACCCTAGCTAAATTCATGGCGGCATCCCACTATGCCTACAACACCTTGAAGATGCATGGGCATGTGGGAGTCATTACCATCCCGTCAGATGAGAAGGATGCTATCATTTGCGTGCACAAGATGTATCAGGACGCAGTCACAGCAGAGGCAGCGACAGCAGTAGTTCCCGCCAAGGAGGACAGAGGAAAGAAGAAGGATAGCAGGGATGATGGCAAGGAGTCCGGGAAGCATGTCTCTTCGGAGTGAGCTGCGTCTGTTGATGACTTGCCGGAGAGTTCCAATAGAAAGAAATCCAAGGTCACTTCGCCCCAAATGAAGAAGGTCCTGGCAGGGCTGGCTGGCGTTGATGGTACTTTCACTATCAGCTCCACCCTCGATGACAAATAGGAAAGTGTGCTCGTTGCCTTCCTACAGGCGAATATTGATGAGTTTGCTTGGCAACCATCTAATATCCCTGGTGTTCCCAGGGAGGTAATCGAGCACCACCTTGTTGTCTGCCCACACGCCCGACCCGTCAAGTAGAAAGTCCGGAAGAAGGCCTTGGAGAGGCAGCGGTTTATTGCGGAAGAGATCAAGAAACTTGAAGCAGCTGGTTTGGTCAGAGGAGTGCTACACCCCATGTGGTTGGCAAATCCAATGGTAGTCTGGAAGGCTAATGGGAAGTGGAGGCTTTGCATAGATTTCACATATCTCAACAAAGCTTTCCCGAAGGACCCGTTCTCCTTGCCGTGTATTGATCAGATCATGGACTCCACTTCAGGCTGTGATTTGCTCTCCTTTCTGGACGCATGCTCTGGGTATCACCAAATCTTCATGTCCAAAGATGACAAATAGAAGACATCATTCATCACTCCATGTGGTACGTACGGTTTTGTTCGCATGTCGTTCGATTAAAGAGTGCTAGGTACACTTTTGCAAGGGCAGTCCAGATTGGTTTCGAGACATAGCTACATAGAAACATTGAAGCTTATATGGATGATATTGTGGTCAAGACCAAGGATAGAGCCACCCTTATTCAGGATTTCGAGGAGACATTTGCTAATCTGCACAAGATCAACTTGAAGCTCAACCCGAAGAAGTGTGTGTTTGGCATTCCCTCCGGCAAGCTGCTTGGGATCTTTGTGTCCCATCGGGGGATCAAAGCCAACCCTGATAAGATTAAAGCTATCGAGCAGATCCAAGCACCAAGGACAGTCAAGGATGTGAGGCGTCTGACAGGGTGCATTGCCGCGCTAAGCATATTCATTTCCAAGTCTGCCGATCGCGCCCTATCATTCTTCAAAATTTTAAAGAAGGTAGGGCCCATGAAGTGGACCCCAGAGGCAGATGCAGCTTTGCAAGAGTTGAAGGCCTACTTGTCCTCTGTGCCCACCTTGGTTTCTCCCAAGCCATGAGTCGTTGCTTCTATACTTAGCGACAACCAACCAAGTGGTTAGTGCAGCCTTAGTAGCGCAGCAGGAAGTGGATGAAGCAGAAAGTGAGCAAGCATCGGTAGAGTCAGATAAGAATCATTACAGAAGTGAGCACGGCAGCGAGGGAAACCCCAAGGAAACGGTAAGGAAGAAAGGGGTTTAACACCTAGTGTACTTCGTCAACTCCTTACTACAGGGAGCTAGATCGAGGTACTCTGGCATGCAAAAGTTGATCTTTGGTCTCATCATGGCCTCAAGGAAACTGCGCCACTACTTCCAATCCCATGAGATCACGGTTGTCACTCGTTTCCCGTTGCAAAGGATACTCCGAAACCCTGAGGCTACCGGTAGAATAGTGGAGTGGGCTTTGGAGTTATCCAGTTTTGGTTTGAAATTTGAGAGCACATCGACAATCCAGAGCAGGGCATTGGCAGAGTTTATATATTACAGAATGGACGCCAACCCCTGACGAAGAAGTGCCAAAGACAGTTATCCCCGGCAAGGAATCGCCCCAAGAATGGATTGTGTATTTCAATGGCGCCTTTTCCATGCAAGGTTTAGGAGCTGGCGTGCTTCTTGTCGCCCCCTCCGGGGAGCACTTGAAGTACGTCGTCCAGATGCATTTTTCCGGGAAGAGGCAACCAACAATACAGTGGAGTATGAAGGGCTCCTTGCCGGGCTCAGGATTGCCACAGAATTGGGAATTAAGAAGCTGGTCGTTCAAGGAGATTCACAGCTTGTGGTGAGACAAGACAACAAGGATTACCAAAGCCCATTGATGGAGGCATACATCAAGGAAGTGAGGAGATTGGAGGAACACTTTGATGGATTGCAAATAGAGCACGTACCCCGTGCGGAAAACAGCATAGCTGATCATCTGTCAAAGTGTGCTGCACAAAAGCTTCGTATGGAACGAGGGACTTTTGTTCTTCATCTTACTCAACCCACCGTATCCCCAACAACAATGGCCTGGAAAAGGATAAAATTGGACTCCGGTAAGCCTCTCCCGGTAGAGCCGCCCGCTCCTGGCAGAGACCCTGTCGGCAACAACTCCTCACCACCTGCCGGACCGCACCCTCCAGCTGGGCCCATGGACCCCGCGAACGAGGAATGTGCCCCCGCAGCTGAGGAGGTGCCGCTAGTCATCGTTGTTGAGCCCTAGGCTCCAACTTGGGCAAGGCACATAGTCCACTTCCTCCGAACCGGAGAGCTTCCCGGTGACCAAGATGAAGATGAAAGAGTAGCCCGGAGGGCCAGTATGTATCAATTTGTCGATGACACTATGTACAGAAGGAGGCCCAATGGTGTGAAACTGAAGTACGTCTGCCGAGAAGAAGGAAAGGAACTGCTGGCTGAGATACACAAAGGCATGTGCGACTCCCACATTGGATCAAGGGCACTAGTTGGGAAAGCATTCCGGCAAGGATTCTATTGGCCCATAGCCCTCCAAGATGTGGTCGAGCTAGTCACCAAGTGTGAAGCCTGCCAGTTCCATTCCAAGAACATCCACCTGCCTGCCAAAGCTCTTCAAACAATCCCTTTATCATGGCCATTTTCGGTCTGGGGGCTCGATATCCTCGGCCCTTTCCCCCGAGCAATCGGGGGCTTTGAATTCTTGTTTGTTGCCATCGAGAAAATTACAAAGTGGCCGGAAGTGACCGTTGTGAGAAAGATGATTGCTCAGTCAGCTATCAAGTTCTTGAAAGAATTGGTGTGCCATTTTGGAGTTTCGACAAGAATTATTATCGACAACGGCACCCAGTTCACGAGCCGCGCCTTCATGTAATATGTTCATGCCCTCAGATGCAAGATCTCATTTGCCTCTGTTGCACATCCCAGGAGCAATGGGCAAGCTGAGAGGGCGAACGTTGAAGTGATGTGAGGACTCAAGACAAGAACCATTGATACGCTGTGGAAGCACGGCAGGCGGTGGATCGATGAGTTGCTGGTAGTTCTCTGGTCCCTCAGAATGACACCAAATCGAGCTACTGGGCAGACTCCCTTCTCCCTGGTCTACGGGGCAGAAGCAATTATCCCCACGGAACTCATTTACGGGTCGCCTCAAGTGGTTGCCTACGACGAAGTAGCGCAAGATCAGCACCGGCGTGACAATGCTATGCTACTCGAGGAGAACCGTCTCCGGGCTGCTACACGTGTTACACGCTCTCAGCAGGCCCTGCGTCGCTATCATAGACGCAGGGTTCATGCCCGGTGTTTTGATGAAGGCGGCCTTGTCCTTAGACGCGTTCAGTCCGCCAAGGGTACAAACAAGTTGATGCCGAAGTGGGAAGGCCCTTACTGGGTAGTACGAGTCACCAGACCTGGCATTCAATTGCAAAACTCATGGAATATTGAGCATCTCCGCAGGTTCTACCCATAAGGCGCGGTTGTCGGGCCCTGCCCGGCAGCCACCCTTTTGTACAGGCCTTGCCTCAGTTGCATGTGACCCCTTGTACAAAGCCAGGTGATGACCCTGAGTAGCAGAGAAATAAACAAAGCGATGGGGGCGACCAAGTTGCATGCATGCATGAGCATTCCAAGAGCATTGCATAAAGCAGTTCATGAGCATTTGCGTATGCATATAGATAGGATCGCATCTTTCATCACTCCCATCTGCATGAAGTTGCGGGTTCCTGCCGTGAACTTGGACTCTACAAGGAGTTGGGAAGATGGACCAACATTACGATCTCCGGCAAGCCAAATAGATAAGTCCTACCTCTTATCCGTTAGTGTTCTGTAAGTTATAACTTGTGCATGAGAAAACCTCGCCACTCTTTTGAGACTTAGGTGCTCCCATCCTTGACTCGAACATTGCTTCGTTCAGGATGGTCGCAGTGGCCTTTGGTAAAAGGAAGTTCGCGGGGGGGGGGGGCTGGTCCCTTTATTTTTTGCCCGGTAGACACAGTTCTCCGGCAAACAAAAGGGTGTCGGCAGGGTAGCCTGCCGGGGAAAATTCGTATGTTTACACTAAGGAGGCATCCCACCTCTGCATGGACATATACATGCATGGGTTCCCGGTAAGGTTCCTCTTTTTCATTAATATGCTGATAATACAAGTACAAGCATTACAGAACACAAACATGGACTCGAGAGATTACATTATTTGAATTAAAATTTGGCAAATGCCTACAGATTTAAGATTGAAAAAAGATAAGTGCCCCGTAATGCCCTTTCTTGTCCCTCTCCTCCTATGCACGGTCGTCGAAGGCGAGGACGGCGAAAGGAGCGCCTGGGCAAAAGCCCAGCCCGCCCCCCTCGGGCTCCATGAGAGGTAGCCCAACGGGAGCAGGAGAGCACCGGGGAACGTGTCGATGGAGAGCATGCCGGGGCGACCCGTCGACCACCGCCACCAGGGCCAGCAGGACACGGCAAGGCTAATGGAGCTGCAGCCCGAGAGGAAGCCTGGTGGGGTCCAGCTGGGGGACTGCTGGAGGAGCCAGGGAGCACCATCCCCACCTCTGCATCCAACTCCTCAGCAAATCACATTGCCGGGAAGGAGATGCAGATGCAGATGATGGTGCTGCCGCCTGATGAAGATGGTGCGGGCGGCGCTCAGCCGGAGTCAGAGTCGTCGCCCTCCCGCCCGCTACCGTCATCATCACCGTCACTGTCCTCCTTGTCGCTTTCTCTCAAGGAGGAGCATTCATCATCGGTCGAGCTCTTTGCGCGGCACCCTAAGCGACCTCCTGAGCGCCCGAAGATCTTGACGGAGAGCAGGCCGCTCTCCATTAATTTTAACTGGAGAACATGCCCCTCCGAGAACCCGCGGGCGCGAGCAAAAGTCTTCCAACCACAGCGGAGGTACATCACGTGAGGGGCAGGGAAGTCGACGTCAACCCACATGCCGTCATTCCCACAACCCCTCATGTGCAACCTCAGAGCACGTGGTTGTTCGAACTCCATTTCCCATGCAAAGGGAGTTGGGAGGCGAAGGTGGCCGCACATAGGTTTATACAGCCTGACGATGAACTCTCGGGGTTGGTCCCTGACATGGCCTTCCATTGGGGGAAGGGCCGCCGGTGGGGGCATAGACGAAGCACCGCCCCGCCCCCCTCTTCCTCGGGCGCCGCGGCGACCTCGGCCTCGCCCCCTCCCTCCTCCCCTCACGGTGGGCTCCGCCATTGCAGGATCCGGATGAGGAGGGATGCGCTGTCGAGTAGAAGCCCTCGTCGCCGCTACTGGGACACCGCCGCCCCCTCGCCCTCTCACCATGACTAAAAGGGAAGGATTGCAGAGGGGAAGAAGAAGAAGCATGTGCGGAGAAGCACTGCCCCTGCCCCCTTTTATAGGAAGATGAGGCAGGGCACTGGCTTCTCACATAAGAAATGGCCGCCCCGCTCCTCCAATACGGCCTCTTTGCGCCCTCTGTGGCTCTAAGAATTAAGGCCGACCCTGTGCTCCAACCACCGGCGTCCGGTTTCTGACCATGGTACTCCTCCCCGCGACCTCTGCATACACCACCGACCACGCCCAATGCACGCAGAACACGTGATAGGTGCGTCGAAACAGGAGGCAAGTGGAATGGCAGTTTCCGCCCCGTGGTCGTGGGGCGTGGGCAATCCGCGGGACACGACCGAAGTTTTTTCACAGCATTGCGCACGACGTGCGGGAAGATCGGAAACTGACCCAAGCCCAAGATTGATGAAGAAGCAAAAAAAAGAGACCTCAAGAGGCCAGCCTCTTCAGCGCCCTCGCCTGTGCACTTATTAGGCCCTACACAGGCCCGGGGGCTTCTGTCGGTGCAACAAACCCTGGGTCTGTTGCCCATACTGTGCACAGGCACGGGAACAGGATTGAGGCACCGGCCCAACTCAAGGTGCAAGAGACCAAGAGCTTCGAAGGACCAACATGCAAACCAGGAGGACCAAAATCAGGCCAAAGAAGCAAGATGCCACCAGGTGAAAAGCCCCCCTTGCCGAGCAAGTGGGATCGGCAGGGGCGGGGCCGCTCCCGGAAGAAGATGCCCAAGACGTCCCGGCAAGGCTTGCCGGGACTCACGAGGGCAAAACCACCTCACCCAACTACTCCACCACGACCCACGTCGTTAATCAGTGCGGTGTCAAGCCGCAAAGTGACTAAGTGGCAGCCATTCGCCACATGGCAGCCTTTCTCTACAGAAGATGCCCTAGAACGACACCCGTCCTACGACGTGTCAAGCGAGCAGGTGTGAAGCTGGCAAAATAGCCCGACAAGGCTTGTCGGGCAACCAACGACGTGACGTTAAGCAGTGCATTTAATGCACCCTGTCAGCTTGCAGAGTTAGGTATGATAGCACTGTTTGTTATCTTATTAGTGCATAATGATTACTTTGCCATTGTGGTAGTCCCTTAATCTATAAAAGGAGGCCCATGGCAACCGTAGAGAGGGTTAGAAGGTTGCATAACAAACACGCCCATACGCACGTAGCCACTTTCGCCCTTCCCGGGGCAAGTATACTACGCTCCGCTACCACTCTTCCACCATCAATCCTCCAAAGCAGGAGTAGGGTTTTACGCCTCACGGCGGCCCGAACCTGGGTAAAATTGCATGTGTGATCTCTGTCGTGCTGCCCCACGCTCATCTGCTCTTTGTGCAATGCGACGTCCCCTTGCCGAACCAGCAAGGAGCCCTCTGGTCCCATAGGTGGTCGTGGTTTCCCGCGACACTAGGTGCATACATTCAATTGATTTCTAGATTTTAAATGCTCCCCTCCTGTTGCTAAGAACATATAGCCATGTAATCTTTCTTGCTATTTTTTTGGACATTTTTTTTAGCTAATTAGATGATTGTTTGCCGAGATTCACTTAATTATGGCATACAAACAATATAGCCACCGCCACATCGATGAACTCTGAAGCTGAATTGTTTTTGTTTGGTTTCACATTTCATTTGGAAGAACGAGATGTCCAGGATCAACTAACAAAAAACACAAAGAATAAGGTATGTAGTCGTTGTGATGCTTTCTTCTTTTTCTATTTACATGTATAAGCTACACTAGAATGGACCCTTTATGGCCCTCGTTGTTGTTTCGAAACAGTTGTAATCTTTGCTATAACAATTCACACTTTTCTTTGAGAAGAAGAATGTGCTCATTGATGTTGTTTAGTCTGTGCTAAATTTTATGCATGGTGTCCTAAAGGAGTAGTATACTGAACCGTAATTAGCACCACTGAATAATTCTCATGAGTACTTACCAATTAACATGTCTGTGCTACACTCATCATGCTACTTATTTATATATGTCACGATTGAACATGACTCTCTAGCCTCTATTCTTATCATACTTTCCATTTCACATTCTTAGTTGTTTACTGTTTCCAAACTTTCTGGTGAATGACAACTACTAATTATTAAGCGATACTGTATATAATGTGCTCTTTAGTATAGCGTCAGAACAACTAAATTTGTTGTCATGAACTATTTTCTTTATTATATTTGTCTACTTGCTCACTAAACAATGCATTCACGTCCAGTTTCTTTCCCAGTTTTGTCAATTTGTCGTTGATCCTTGGATTATTTTGTGCGTTGTATTGTACAAGTTTGGCAATGTCCATTTTCTGTCATTTAAGAGTTCTATTTTGCTCTGTTCCTATAGTAACCATTTGGGACTTGGATACAAAGTTTTGTCCTAGGCGGTTGAATTTATAAGGACATGATATCTTGCCATTATGCAGCCTATACCATGCTTGTGCCATGGCAGTATTAACCCCTCCATCAACTCTTTGTTGCTGAAGAAACCAGTAGTTGTATTCATTGCATGTCAGCTGGTCTACGACTTCCATAAGTTTGCATCATTTATTTTGAGTACTTTGTTGTTAGTAACTTCAACAAGACTGTAAAAATATGTTGGATCTACAGGGGGCAACGCCTGACCAGCGATACTGAGGTGTCGTTGGCCATGGGTGCAGCTGTCCACGGCTAGGGGTGGGATTGTTAGTTTGTTACAACATATGGATGATATGCACATAGAAGGTGCTCTAATAATCCCCACTATTATTTATTTGTATCATCTGCTAATGGTTTTGTATTTGAAAAAGAATATTATCCTTGTTTCTTATATACGCAGGCTGGTATAAACAAGCTATGATTGTTTGGGCTATGATTCGCAACATAGATTGGGGATTTAAAAATGTTAGACAAGAAAGTTATCGGCATGGTAGGTTCAGATTCAGTTCTATTTTTTTATTTTATTTTCTGTTACAAAATCAGTTTTTGATACTTTTCTCCCTTTTATGTCCTAAATCAGATAAGTATCTCAGTGTTTTATATGCAATGTTACACATTTGTTCGAGACAAAAAAAACATATATTGAGTTTACTTACGAACCTTTGGTTGAGATGAAAGTTTACATCTGATGTCATTCCACTAGGACTGGAAATAGTCCCAAAAAATGTTGTATTACCTCTCTCTTGGTAACTAATATTTGTATGGCGTGATTTCTGGAATTCACAGTCTAAGATCTAAATAGTCTGATTCATGTTGTCAAAATCTTATCGAGGTCTTGGCTAACTATGCAACATAATCTTGAATATGATTTGTATTGTTTGGTGTTTATATTATGTAGTGCTCAAGTCTTTCACCTGGAAATATTATTAATTGATCAAATTAATCTAAGTTTAGTTCTTGATGATTATTTTGTGGGACTAGAAAATGAAGTTTTTATGTTTGTACTTTGTAGGAATTATTATAATGGAGTATTCTTTCTTCGTATCTCTCTTGTTGGTTTGCTTGTTAGAACCACAACTGTCATTACAAAGCATCTCTATGTCTCTTTCTAACTGTTACTATTTCCATTGTCTTGGCTTGCAGGTCGCCGCTTGAGTCGGATGAGGTCATGGTTACTTTACTTGGTGAGTTACTGCCCAGGAAGAGCACAATCCACCACCGCTATATATCAGATGGTGCCATCAAGGACGTCGTCATATTGACCGCCGATGACCTACATCCTTTCGCTTTCCCTCATGTTTTGCAGAATGGAAGTGGCCTGAAAGCCACTTGAATGAAATCTTATGTCTTGCGATGTGCCAATGCCATGAACTAGATGTCTGTAGTATATTTTTTTAATTTGAAATGTTTACCTGTGATATTGAGCCCGGTACTTTAGTGCATGGATCAGCATTGCAGTTGCAATTGTTTTGATGTTATGGTGATCTTTGTTTTGTGCAGATTAAGAAGGCTTTGTACTGATTTTTTATAGGTCACATGCGACAAGTTGCCCGTCCTATGTTAATCTTCATACTTTGTACTGAATTTTTATGTGAACCAGTTATTTGTCCGGATTGTCTTATATCGTAAATCTTGATGTCTTCTGGTAAATCTTGATGCTCTTTGTCGAACCACTCATGGATTTTAATGCTTTCTATTGATCCATATCCTGCTTTGTACTTTACTCTGTATATTGGATTACATCCTTGATAAATACCAGATGCTGGATCATTGGATCACTTCTTTAGAAAGGCGCACTCTGCGCCCAAACATAAATTGGCTCCTTTTGTCTATATTGAGCACTGTGAATTGGACCATTGTTGTAATGACCAAATGTGTCATGTTTGCCTAGCTTATATATGTTGCCTTACCCTTTGGCGTTACTCCGACAAAATCCTCTGCTGAAACAAACGTCCCGAGCTTTACCAATGCCCTGTTTCTGATGTAAATCTACTGTGTTGGACTAATCCATCCTGAAAATCACTCTAATTCCCTTTTGCAACACAAAATGTTATGTTTAAGCGTTGGGAAAATGCAATGAGTAAAGCACCATGCGCCAAAAGCTTTTTACCGGATTGGATATCGCTTTTTACCAGATTGTATATCGCTGCCGGGTGCAGCAAGCCACACTTTCTATCTAGTTTAGATCACTAAAGTAGTGATCTAAACGCTCTTATATTTCTTCCTCATAAAGACTAGATAACTTATTCTTATTCGTTCCAGCCTGACCTTGCAGTATACACATTACAACAGGATCTAAAGGAGCAAGGACTACAGATCCTCCGACCTCAACCTGGGTATCAAAACTCAAATCTCGGACCAAAATCATTCACAGAAGCACTCTCATTGCAAGCTCTACAACTAACCGAAAATGAGACATAGACCAAGGAAATGCGGAGAGAAATTCCACATCAAGCGCTGTCAGTCTGCCAACACCAGCTACTATTATCCCTAACAAGGAATTTCAGTCTCTAGAAATCCTATTCCTAACTGCGAACCTCGGTGTGTGCTTGAAAGTCCTCAAGATTCTCTCCATAACGGATATCTGAAGATAAGACTACCTTGGTTGTAACCAGAAGAAAAGGGGACGACACAGTTCACTCATACTGTCGCTGCATCTCAGCTCCTGCCAAAAATGTATATCTAATAAGAAGCTAGAATAAAAGCAACCTAAACTTGATAGACCCTAAGCGAACAACTGCAACATTAATCCCAGGCACTGGGAGCTCCAGCACCACCATAGCCACCACCCCCGTAGCTGCTGCCTCCAGCATAGTCACTGGCGCCACCACCCTTGCCAAAGGAAGAAGATTCCCTACGGAAGTCACGGCCACCAAAGCGGCTCCCACCTCCGGCACCACGTCTGTTCCTTCCACCACCACCACCATAGGATGGGCGAGCTGCATAGCGAGTAAGCCATGCAGGTACCTCCTGATTAGATTCTTGCATTAGGTCAGCTAGAGACTTTGCCATCGAAGAGTTGTTGTCATTAAAGAAAGCAGTCGCAATTCCACTTTTTCCTGCCCTCCCTGTACGACCAATCCTGTGTACGTAGTCATCAATATCATTGGGGAGATCAAAGTTCACAACATGAGCAACATGAGGAATGTCGAGGCCCCGGGCCGCCACATCAGTTGCAACTAGAATTGGAGTTTGACCACTCTTGAAGGATCTCAAAGCATATTCTCTTTCCTGTAAGGATCGGTACACCAATATGTCAGAAAAAAACAGCCCTGATAAGACAAACATCTTTAGTTTCAGAAGAAAAAACGTCCAGTATTTATCCACAAGTAACAAGATTCAAGACTACAGGAATTTTCAAGCAAATCAGTAAATAAGTATCTGCTGTGTGATAGCAATAGCTGAAAGTACAAAAACTACAATAATCTGCCAAACAAACCAAACAGACAGTAAATTGGCGATATTTATTTGATGGCAGCAACTGACCGACTATTACATCATTCCAGAGAACAAACAGAAATAAATATGCTCCAAGCAAAAATGGGAGGTTCCGAAGGAAAAAATAAAGAATAAACCTGCTGGTTTCTATCACCATGAATAGAAGTCGCTGGAAATCCATTCGTACACAACCAGTTCTCCAGTGAGTCGGCACCCCTTTTGGTCTCCACAAAGACAAGTGTGAGAGCTTGCTGCAGCAAAGGACAGGAGAAAAATGAGCACTAGGATTAAAGATCTGCATTATCTACTGATCTTAAGAGAAACTAAAGAACAACAAAACATCAGGGTAAGTGATTGAATAATAAAAATAACGGACAGTCAAAATATTACCTTCCCTTGTTCTGAACTGTCTCTTTGCGCATGGAGCAGATCCATCAAGTGACTTCTTTTATCTGCCTCCTGTACAAACTCAACTCTCTGGGCAATCAACTCAGTACTTGACCCGACCCTTCCAACAGCCAGGAATATGTAGTTCTCCAGAAAGTCAGATGCCATTCTCTGTGTTCATTAAGAATAGCCTTGATGTCATTAAGAATGCAAACTAAAAACTTTTGACATAATAAAATAATTAGAAATCATCCGACATGACAAAGGTATTCACAACAAACCCAATTGAAAACTCAATAAGTCAGCACCAGGACACAACTTGCCTAGTTACATCAATGCCAGATCAGTCAGGAAAAGATATTTCAGTAAGGTGGGCAAAATGCAGTCAGGAAAAGATAATTTAACCAGAAAAAAAATAAGAACAAACTTTCCAGCCTATCATGCACATAAAACTTCTCCCATAAAAAAATATGACGCTGATATCTACCAATACTTTCACAGTTCAGCATCTTTTGAACAGACATTCCTGAAATATGTAAATATATTCATGGAGTTGGCATAACTTTCTCTTCAGAGAGCATGTGCATGTTACTAATTTCCATTCACACATACAGAAATAGAACACCCTAGTGCCGAGTGCCGTCACAGAATGAGATTTATATGATGCTAGCGATACTGCATAAAAGAATCTCCGGTGCACGTAGTAACATATAGGCATATGAGAATCATTGTTACTGTTGGACTACAAGCCGAAGATTTTCTACAATATTGGTTTTTTGATGTTCATATAGTTCACTAACAACACATGGCATGTAAATCTAACTACTTTCCCTAAGCTCATCCAGCATAGATCTAAGGTTAACACCATTCATGGAAAAGACTAGAGGGATACGCGCGCTTGCGCTGCGCCCATTTTTCCGTTGGTTCGTTTTGCTTTTTCTGTTTTGTAGTAGTTTGCTGCTCTGGTGGATTTTTTGTTTTATTTTTTGGTATGGTGTGGCAAGGCGGTTGAGCATTGTTCTGGGGCGTTCGGTGCTCTTAGGAACGGGTGTTTTTTCGAGGTCTGCAGTCAGATGACACTTTCTTGTCAAGTAGTCAGTTCGTGTTGTTGTTGCTGGATGCCTGCTCCGGTGGTTGGGTCCTCATAGTGGAGGCGCGGGGCGTGTCGATCCCATGGCTGGCGGCGACTACAGGGTAGCAGCTGGCCGCAGCACTCTGCGGCGTTGTCATCCCTCCAATCACGCCGTCCTGGTCTCGTCCTCATGGTCGAGCGTGCATCCTCGTCAGGTATGGCGTTGTCGCTGCCTGCCGTACCCATCACAGAGCACCAAGGAAATCAGGAAGATTTATCAATTGGATAACACCATCCAGTATAAGACGCAACAGCACATAAGCCGTGTAAGCACGCGACGAAGCAACAACCTGAGCAAGCAGGAAGCAAGGGGCAGCAGGACTCACGGCCAAAAGAGTGAGGAGAAGACACAGCCGTCGTGTGCACCGTCATGTAGTTCACGTCGAGGCAGATCAATAGGATGATGAGCAACTCCTTGCGAGGGCTTCGGCGCTGGCCGACCCAAGGTGACGGGACGTAGCCGACGCGGCGGCTGCAGCCTCGAGGCAAGGACGGGGCCGGCATGCTGCTGCGGCCCGAGTTCCACATCCCACATAGACACAACCTCCGCCCTCCTGCATGCGCCACCACCCCCTGTGACCGAGCACAGGTGAAGGAGATGGGAGGGGGGCGGGGACGGGATTGCGGCGGAAGGAGACGGCGGCGTGGAGCGTTGTTTGTTCAACAAAAAGAAATAACATGAACTATATATACGAATAGGAAGAGACAGTCAGATCTTTTTCCCTAAAGAGAAGATCCGCCTAACAAGAAGCATCGTGGCTAGCGTAGAAGGAACAAAAAACGAACAGATGAACAAGCAGACCAAACCCCACGAGCAGCCGCCGCCCCCCACACCTCCACCAACCCAGCAGATCAGAGAGGCCGGTGCAGAAAGGAAGACGGCAGCAACAGGACCCCAGCGACAGGAGCAGCTCACCCTCCGGAAAGAACAGCACACGCAGCAGCCAACAAGAACAGGGCCGCCCTCCACCGCGAATGGAAGAAAAGGGCAAGACACCCAGCCGCCACCGCCTATGCTATCGGGAGAGACAACGCTAGACCAGAAGGGGGAATGTATCCGGTGCACCCGCATTTGTGGTGCTACCGGTGCACCGGATGCCATAGAATATTTTTAAAAATCTGAAAAAAATTCTAGCATGTTTCATGTTAACATAATAACATCAATGTATGATGTCACAAAGTTTCATATAAAAAGTTGAAATATTTTTTGAGATACCAAAATAACAAATTTGACACCAGTGCAATAATGAGCCAAATCTAAAGCCCAAGTTATGTTATGTACTATTCAGTGTTGAATTTGTCATTTTTGTTTTTGGAGTAATGTTTCGAATTTTGACTTGAATTTTTGTGACAATCTACATTGATGTTGTGCAAGTGTGCTAAATTTTTTTCAGAATTTTTGAACATTTTAAAAGCACAATATGAGTTCGGTGCACCGGTAGCACCACAAGCTCCGGTGCACCAGATATTTTCCCGACCAGAAGGAACCAGCTACACAGGGTAAAAAGGCCTCGCACGCCCCAGTTAAAAGCCCATTTATAAACCGACCATAGGCTAAACTGGGCCCACATACCGCCTAAACCACCCCCGATCAACCAGAGGCTCCCATTTCGTGGGAGCTTAGTATCTGTACCGATGCCATACTACCTAAAGAGTAAAGCATCAGACAAATATATGATATATATCAATAGGGGGAAACATATTAACATAGCAACAATAAAATACGGAAGTATAATCAAGGGCTCAGATTTAATAGCAAGAACCAATCATTTAAATAGAGTGGAGATGCTTCTTAAAATATTTATATATCATCAATATAACTGCAGAAATGTGGAATAAAAAGCTAACCTGTATTTCTCCCGGGAATGTAGCGCTAAACAATAACGTCTGCCTGACACCTCGTGGAGGCATGTCCATTTGCTCAACAATTCTCCGAACTTGCGGCTCAAACCCCATATCCAGCATTCTATCCGCCTCATCAAGGGCAAGGTATCTAATCGACTGTAAGGATACTCTTGCCCTTTCCAGTAAATCAACCAAACGACCAGGAGTAGCCACAAGAATGTCAACACCCCTCTCAAGATCTCTCAACTGGAAAATAATGAAAATCGAGTTTATGGTACAATAGAAATTTAAGTAACTAAGATTACTGCCAAGTATACGGAAGCAAATATGCCGCCACGTTAACTAGCTATAATAACACATCAGAGGGATCATGTGTTACCAAAGGATGCCTAGCACCTCATCGCTAGTTGAAAACTCACCCAGATTGACTAGTCCAATTCTTCAACTTCTACTTTGAGTAGACTTTGTGGTGCATGAATCACAAGATCCAGGACCACTGTTATCATGAGTGATGTTTTGAATTAAACTATCAGCATCATCCTTCACATAAAGCCCATTTTCCCAACGTTGTTTCACTAGTAATGCTGAGAGAACTTTGTGGCAACAACAAAAGGTAATACAGCAGACAAGCAGCACCTGTGCCATCTAACACAAAGTCCGACAAAACTATGGGGAACAATGGGATATCGACAAAACAACCCATAATCAGGTAGGTAACAGACTTATGATCAGGATGACGAACAAAAAGAGAAATAGAAAGATAACTCAGTGCTGGCACTAATGAACATAACAGGAGGCATGTTGCTACAGAAAGAAAACAGATTTTGGACGAAGAAAGAATTGCATTTCGAAAACATACGATCAAGCACTAAACCGTCACCTTGCATAGAATAAAGGACCATGTCTTTCTAAATATACAAATGGACCTGCCAAAGGACATACTGTGTAATATGCTCAGCAACGAAGGATGCAGGCACATGTTCAGTTGTTATTTGCTAACACGAAATTGTTCGATACAGTATGAACAAATTATAAACATACCTAACAATTTTATCAGTTTATGGGAATCACCTTTGCATTGCAGCAAAATTAACTGTAACCATATGCAATGCATGCACCCAGCAATTCCACAGAGACCATTAACATCAGAAGACTTGCACAGCCTCTGTGAAGAACTGACTGCATATCCTACTATGCATATACAGATATACTACACTCATACTGAAATGAGTTCCAGGGCAGAAATTTTATAAGAAACAGACAATTTTCAGAACTTGAGCTATTAGGGCCAACGACAGACAGAACCTGACCTGCTGGGTAATAGGGGCCCCGCCATACGCAACCACTACCCTGACACCTGTCTGATATGAAAATTTTCTCGCCTCTTCATGAATCTGCAGCACAAGGCAAGCACAACGAAACAACTATCACACACATGGCGCAGGAGATTAACTGGGCGTAATATCAAACGCCAAACAAGATATATACACGACCATCACCTGCATTGACAGCTCTCTTGTGGGCGACAAGATGAGGGCAAGAGGGCAGGCGGTCCTACTCCCGCCCCGCTGTGACCGCTGCATGGGCGGGCCCCGCATGATGCCGCTGATGATGGGGAAGCAGAAGGCGGCCGTTTTCCCCGATCCAGTCTGCGCGCAAGCCATGAGATCTCGCCCAGCCAGCGAGATCGGGATGGCATGGCGCTGCACGGGCGTGGGCCGCACGTACTTGCACCGGCGAATGTTGTCGTTCAGCGCGGCGCCGAGGTCGATCTCCGCGAACGTGCCCACGGCGGGCGGAACCTCCCGGCCGCTGGTCTCGACGGGGATGTCCTCGTACGCTTCAAAGTTGATCCCCGTGTTCTGGTGCTCGTCGAAAGGCACGGGCTCCGCCGGCACCTCCTCCTCGTCCCCGAAAGGGTTGGGCTCCCGGTCCCACCTACGAGGTGGGGCCCCGCCTCCCCCGAACCTCCCACCGACGCCGCCGGTGGGGCGGCCGAGGAGGCCGGGCGCGGCGCGCGGGGGTGGAGCGGAGGACACCGGAGGCGCGTTGGAGGAGCGATTGCGGAGGTGGGGAGGGACGTAAGAGGAGCGGTCGGCACGCGCGGGGCCGTTGGATGTGGCAGGCGCCGCCGCTGGAACGGGAGCAGGAGGGGCCGGTTCAGCGTCGGCAACGTCGGCCCAGGAGGTGCGGGAGGGGGCCGCCATGGTTAGATGGGATCTGCGCGGAGGTGGAGGTGGGAGGAGGCGAGGTGGGCACTGTTTTTTTTTCAGGGAACGGCTTTCTGCGGTATTTCGATCGGTGGTGGTTGGGTGGAGTTTGCGGCTAAAACGAAGTGTGCGAGACGGAAAACCTAAAGAGCATGTCCATTCCATAGACGCTTGTATAGGCGCTTAAGGATTATTAAAAATTAAAAAACACTGTCTAGTGCGTGCACAAGTGCCTCACCTTCCAACGCTGAGATGTTGCGGGATGCAGTTCTCTCACGTAAAATCAATACCATATCAACTGGAGCGCCCGCTGTCAGATTTGGGCAGCGCTGCCGAGCAGGCGCCAGGAAAATTCTCCTGACGAGTGAAAAGGCTGGGATTATGATCCCTAGCGCTTATCCTTAGCACCGCATTGTATATGCCCTAAGGCACGTCCGGTGCACATATCAGACACACAAAACTAAACCGTCTGTGAACACAAATAACAGAGCCGACTATTTTACCGCATGCATCAAAGGTATCACTACAAAACAGTAAAATCTATTTGGTAGTCTCCGTTCCACGGTTTATTTTCGTCCCACCTTTATCTGGTTTATTTTCGTCCCTCCCACCTCCTAGGTAGTCCCCTTCACGTCAAAAATATCGAACCAACCCATGTTACGAGAGAGCGATACTCCCCTCCATGCCAAAAAAATCAAACGAAAATAAATGGACGAAAGAAAACCAGCGAAAAAAATTGGACGAACCAGGCTCCTTCGCAGGGAAAAAAACCAAACGAGGCCGCCAATCCCCGGCCTACCTCTCCCAACTCCCTAGCACTCCCGGATCTCAAAATAAACTCCCTAGCACTCCCTCCCTGCGCCGCCGCCCATCGATCTACCACCTACTACGGATCAGTCGGCCACCACAACCTCCCTTCCCAGTCGGCCGCCACAGCGCCACCACCCCCTCCCCCGGCAGCCATGCACATCGGGAGGCGACCACACGCTTGGTGGGTCTCGGCCTCCCTCCTCTCATCGTCCAAGGCCAGGAGCTCCCTTCCCTGACCGATCTGACGGAGAGAGGGCTAGGCCTTGCCACTCAGATGGTTGATGTGGCCAGATCCGACCGGGGGAGCCGCCATAGAGCCGACACCTCGGCGGCACAGCATCAACCCGACAGAAGGTGGGTGCTCGAGCTCATCCAGCAGCTCGTCAACGACCAGGAGGCCTCTACCTCAACTGCAACCGTCCGTGGATCTCTATTGCAAGCACCTTGTATCTATTGATGTTCTTCCGCCCATCTAAAATCCACATGTTTTTTACGGGACCTAAATTCCACATGTTATATGAGTGGTACAGCTGCATGGATTGGCGATATTATTTTGGCTTGGATTCAAAGTGGCAATCTGGCGATATGAGTATTTGTACAAACCGCCGAGGACCTCAAATTCACATGGTTCGTGCTTCTTTACTTACAAACTCTACATATGACAACCAGCAGATCAATTGGTACCATCTCTGATTTCTATCATCATGTTGCTTCATTTATCTGCATATAAGTTTCACTGGATACATGGATTTAACATACTACTTTTTTTAGTCGGCATCAAACTTGGTTCAGGTGGCTTTTTATTAAAGAAAGTTATGTTTCTAATATGTACTCTGATCCTAGATCTCATACTTGCTTTTTTGGCATAATAGTTTCAGGCCTGATGAGTATCAAATGTCATGAGAAATTCAAGAATTGCATGGGAAGGGTAAAGGCGACTAGCAGATTGGGTTCTCCAAGGAACGCCAATACGAACTCACTTTTTGCAACACACATGCTCAGCCAATTGGGCAGCCAGCTGGGAGGTAGACAATACATTTTTCCTCTTTCACAAATAAAATATTTTGATGCTCAAGATTGGATATTAAGGCATTATTTTAAATCAATTTATTGATCCAAGGTCATGGAAAGAACTATTTTTTTCTCTTGTTGCAATACACAGGCTCAAAGGTACAGGTGCGCGAACCCCTACTTATATATAGGCATTTTCACGTGTGTGTTGGAGCTTTGTCTGATCGTATATGCTGATTAGTGCATGGGTCCTTGATTGAGAATGCTTCGATGGATAGGGGATTCCATGAAAGAGTTGGTGTGGATTAATATCCTTCGGGTTTTTGCGTGGCGTGGCCCTGACATTTATCAGGGACTAGAATATATCTGAATTGTGTGTAGCGATTGTCCATCTACTTAGTTATTGTAGGCATTCTGTTTCACATAAATATAGATATATTTGAATCATGAGTAACTACATGTCCACTCTTCGTCCAAAGTTTTTGCTTATGCAATATGATTGGACTATTTAGTTCGCATCCTTCTCCCTTTGCAGATTATAATGCATTTTGAAATTGTTCATGTGCTTCATTTTTGCACTCTTGCTACTCTCTGGAGAAATTATTTGCTCTACCTAAAGCATGGCTCCTATGTTGGTATTCATGGCCAATCTAGCTATTTTATGTTTAGTAAATTGTTTGCACTAATGTACAGAGCCTTCTAATTTTTTTGATCCGTCCCAGTATCCTGACCCATTGTTTGCATTTTACTTACACATGCTCTAGAAATTACACAGTATGTAGCACAAGATTATACTGCTGAATTGTTGATGATATTAGTGGGCTCAATCTTGTGGTGTCCTTACTCTGAAAACAACATCCGACATCGATGATTATTGTTACCCCTACAGATGGTTAGATTTTGAAGGCTCTGTACTCGAAATCATATGGGAATTTCATGTTGTTGCATCCAGGTGCTGGAATTCCTCACATTGGAGTGAAAACAATTATGTCTATGCATGTAGCAGCAAGGTGAGCGCTTGTAATTATTGCAAGACTTATTTTCTAGCAAGTTAATCATGGCCCTACTAACATGCTCGGTGATTTGGACAATATTGTTTTTTTGGGGAGGTTGGTACAATATCACACTCACCCTAATTGGAATGATTAAATATTCATGATCCTTTAAAGTTTCCAGGATACTTCAATCCTTATTTTTTACTGAACACTTTAATTCAGTCACAAAATTACACACTAAATTGTGAGGGTTTCAGAAATTTGTAGCACTTATCACCTTTTGGAAAACTGGAAGTGGGTCATCAGTAGGGATTTTGTTGAGGTACTATCATGAATTAACAGATGATATATTTTTTCTATTGATTTTTTTGTGTAAGAAATTCTGGACCTTATATATTATGGATACATAGAGTTTTGCGGGTAACCTGAATTACTATTTTTGTCCTTTCCGAGCTCTTTGTTAGGACTTAATATTGGGTACATCCGTCGTTGAAGTATAAAGCAAAGAAGCACACAACAACTTCTGAAGCCTTCTTATATTTTCGGATCCTTGTCGAGTCTGTTCAGTCATATAATGATACACCACTGACAGGGGATGAGGCAGGGGAGGGGTGCCGTTATTGCATACAAGACATGACTTCCACTACAAGAAACACTTAAGAAGAATGAGTGCCTTTTAGGCCCAGGTCATATTCAAACAACAATTTGCTATCATGCTCTCGCCATTGCATTCAGCTGTATGAGTGCATACAAGCTTTCAATTCAGGTTAGCTCTAACAAAAAATTGGCAGAATAACATTTTGACACATTTAACTGACTTCTTGATTTTGGTGGCAGCATGAAACACAGACACATGATATACTGGTAAAATAGTTAGGGTCTGATGATTCATGAACAAAAGATTCATAAAATTGGTTGAATCATTTAAGGAGCGAGAACAGCAAGTATGTGATGAAAAATTATTTCCCATGGTTGTTTCACTCTTGGTTCAGGGATTCTTGCACATTATCAAAGTAGCAACTTGTCAAGGTGATGTTCCTATCTTGTTTATGCTAGACGTAGTTGTTTATTTGTGACATCAAACAGTTTACAACATTAGAGATTTTTACAAAATGTGGTAATTGTTCTTTCACAAATTTCTCAAGAACAATAATAATTGGTTGCCATTTTTAATCCTTTGTAATTTGTAGTTTATTTGAATATTACAGAAACGGTTGACATCTAATTTGCCATCATGTTGTTTTACACATAATTTATTTATCTCCTTTCTAATGTGTAAATGGTTAATACTGAAGACTCATTTTGTGAATTAAGGATCATTTAGAGAATTTAATGACTATAGTTTTCATGTATGGTGTGCCTCCCTTGAGTTGGAGAATATTTACAATTTCATCAACATGCAGCTATAGTGTTTGACCAACACAGTTTTGCCCGCAAAACTTTTATTCTTTCCTTGTTCTGGTTAGTACCGGTGTAGATTTTCTTCTTATAAAAAATAATAAAATATAAATATATTTTCATTGTTACGAGAAAATTAGATTGGTCACAAAAACATGTTACTTCAGCAACAGTTATTTTTCAACTGAAATCAACTTTGCTTACCAGGCGCTAGCTATCCCCGACAACATATTTGCACTCTGATTATACTTGAGCAGTAATATCACGCAATGGTTCTGTTCCCTCCTTGCATTTACCTCTCCTTTCTTGATTTTGTCCTTAAATGATGACTAGATATGTCCATGGATAAAGTGATCTGATGTACATGAGGATCGTAAAGTTATATGTTCCACATGATTGGTGTTTAATCACCAAAATGTGTATACCCTTGTTTTCCTGACATGGATGAACCTGATATGGGTGTGTTGTCTGTTGCAGGTCATTGCCAAATGCCAACCAATGTGCCAGCATGGGACCGGGGAAAGGGAAAGACCATGGAGGTGCAAGTCTGAGATGAAGAGATGGCGACACATAATTGAGCTAGAGGCAACAACACTCAGGCCAACAGAGGAAGGAGATGGAAGGAGGAAGAAAAAGTCATGGCCGTGGGGATAAGAATGAGTGGCTCACACCATTAGTACTAGGGATAAGGTTGGTAAAAAAGAAAGGAAACATCGGCATTGTGTGAGCCAACATGAAACGAGCGCGGTGTGATTGGGGTTGGCCGTTTTGAATCGTTTTCCATTCAACTACTGGTTGCTCGGTTTCAGCAAAAAAAAATTGAGTTGCCAATAACATATTTTTGTATTTGATAGTATGATGTGTGTTAGTTGATTGTCAAAAAATATGCATTATTTAAGATGTGCATTGTTCTCAGTTTTTTTAGCTCCTGTCATTTTACCTTTTAAAAAGCCCGTGGCAACGCCCGGGCATTCTACTAGTTGAGCTAGTTAGAGCCTCTCACAGTGATTTGACGTTTTCAACCGTTAGATCGGATGTCCAACGCTCCAGATTTTTGTATCCCCACCGAGCAACAGCATGGTTGCCTCCTTTCTACCACGGGCCAACCCATAGTAAAAGCGTTGCTGCTCCGGAAATATATCTGGGAAGCTTATCGTTAATCGGGCCACATGAGCGAGTGACAGTTTTGGGCTTGTAAGCCCAGTTCGTCCTAATTATACTCATCACATTCGTGCAGGGTTGGCCCTTTGGAGAGATGGAGTAGTATGTAATCCTAAAAAAAGATAGAGCAGTGAACAATAGTCATAGCGGCGGCAGAGGGAGACCACACGACGGAGAGGAGATATGATGTGGTTGCCCGGACTCCATACCCTCTGTCCCGTCCCCGTGTCGTGAAACAGTTGAATCTGAAGAAGCAAGAGGGAGGCGGCGAAGAGTGTTGTATCCCTCGATGCCATAGTTTGGAGCATGGCAATGCCTCGAGTCTCACATGTCTTCTACTTCCACCTCTGTGCCGATCAACATCATTCTATAGGTTAGGTCGATCCCCTATTACCTATACAATTTATCCCCTTGTCATTATTTTCGAGCTCCAATTAAATCATTGGTTTATGCTTTGATTTTTGTTCTTTTTTCCTATTGCAGATTGTACATTGATTTAGATTGTTAATTACGTCGTAAACTAATATAAGAGCATTTAGATCACTACTTCAGTGATCTAAATGCTCTTATATTAGTTTATAGAGGGAGTGGATTTCATTTGGTGGCAGTCCTGCTGGCTTGTGGTGGAAACCTATTTTATTTTCAAAGTGTTTGTTGGTGGATCCATAAGAGGTAGATAGAAAGGTGCATCTGTTGGTTCTGGTAGACCAGTGCAAGGACTTCCAATCATCATTCAAGCTATGTGATCATTCAGGATATTACAGTTCCAACTTTCAACTGATAAATTGTTAACCATTGAATTACTTGGCTTTTGTTATTTAGTATATATAGATGATGTGAAAGGTAATAAGTTCAAACTACAATGTGTCGTTGAGGATCGCTGAGAGGGTAAGTTGATCAAACTTATATAATGTTGCACTTTAATAGTTGCAATATAGAAATTCTAATTTATAGTGACTTTGTTAATGGAGGTTGAAAAGATAAACTGTCATAATGGGAAGCTTTCAATGTGTCACTCTGCAAACAACAAGAATGGAGCCATTAAACCATGGGAGTTTCTAAAAATTGTTTTTACTAATTACTATAGTACAAGAGCCAATAAAAAAATCATATAACCATATAAAAGCTAAAATAAAAAACAAACTGCATGGTGACAGTCTGACTGAAAAATGACAGCAAGCAAGGGCTCATCATGCTTGCGTCCCACATGGTAAATGAAAAAAAGTAGAGAGATAATACAGATGCACTTTGCAAAAAAAGTGTCTAACTTGGAAAATTGGCTCATCTTTTGATTTGTTAGTAAAGCACTATATGAAAAAGGGAGTACGCTCGAGATAATGATGCATTGATCTTAAGAGTTTGAAGACATTCTGTCAAGAACACCTACTGAGATTTTTCTCTCAAGAAAACGCAAAGAATTTTTTGCTTTTCATTTGTTACAATCCTCCAACGAGGTACATAACTGATGATGATAAACGGGTAATTAGTGCACGTCCCATGCCTGGGGGATGATGTCGCGAAGGCCAGCAGCTCCCGCCTTGGCCCAGAGCGACGCCTCCTCCTTGATCCTCACAACAAGGTCTTGCGCCGAAGGCAGGGCGCCCTCAAAGACACAACTATTGCGGTGTTTCCAGATCATCCAGGGGGTTAACAAGGCCATGGAGGCAAGGCATTTACACATGGACCATGGCGTGCCCTGCTTGGCAGTGTGCCACCAGTCCAGGAGGGAAGGTTCATGGCTTGGTGGCGTGCATGGCATGCGCAGCCAAGCGATGATGTCCTGCCAAACTTGCCTGGAGAAGGGGCATCGAAGGAGCAGATGGTCCATAGTCTCGAGGTCCTGGCAGCACAGGAGGCAAGGGTCGTGGTGCTGCAGCCCACGGCGTTCCAAGCGGTCGGCGGTCCAGCATCGGTCTTGGTCAGCGAGCCGGTGGAAGAAGCGTACCCGGGGCGGCGCCCAACTCTTCCATATGAATTTCCAAGACACGCAGTGGATTGATCCCTGGAAGGTAGCCTTGTAGCAGGATTTCGTGGTGTATGATCTGCTCGTGGTCCACTTCTAATGGAGTTGGTCAGGTGATAACCCACAAGTATAGGGGATCACAACAATTTTTGAGGGTAGAGTATTCAACCCAAATTTATTAATTCGACACAAGGGGAGCCAAAGAATATTCACGAGTATTAGCAGTTGAGTTGTCAATTCAACCACACATGTAAGACTTAATATCTGCAGTAAAGTATTTAGTAGCAAACTAGTATGACAGTAACGGTAATAGTAGCAAAAGTAACAGTAGTAGTTTTGTAGTGATTGTAACAGCAGTAGCAACGGAAGTAACTTAGCAAAGATCAATATGTGAAAAGTTCATAGGCATTGGATCGGCAATGATAATTGTGTTGGATGATATTCATCATGTAGCAGTCATAACCTAGGTGTTGGTGTCAAAACCGGCAGATCTCAGGTAGGGGGTCTCGAACTGTGCGCCTAAGGATCGATGGTAACAGGAGACAGGGGACACGATGTTTACCCAGGTTCGGGCCCTCTTGATGGAGGTAATACCCTACGTCCTGCTTGATTGACTTTGATGAGTATAGGGGTTACAAGAGTTGATCTACCACAAGATCGTAATGGCTAAACCCTAATTGTCTAGCGTGTATAATTATGATTGTGATTGCCTCTACAGACTAAACCCTCCGGTTTATATAGACACAGAAGGGGGCTAGGTTTGTACAAAGTCGGTTTACAGAGAAATGAATACTCATATCCGCACGCCAAGCTTGCCTTCCACGCAAAGGAGAATCCCATCTGGACACGGAGGAAAGTCTTCTATCTTGTATCTTCACGACCCATTAGTCCGGCCCACGTTGCATAGCTCGGATGCCCAAGGACCCCGTAATCCAGGACTCCCTCAGTAGCCCCTGAACCAGTCTTCGATGATGACGTGTCCGGCGCGCAAATTATCTTCGACATTGCAAGGCGGGTTCCTCCTCCGCGGATCTCCAAGCATCTGAACCAAAGGACTGTATTCGGATCTACATCTTCGGTCTTCGGTCTTCGGCTTTACATTAAATGTTATATCCTTCGGCTTCTGAGCCATCGCCGCTCCAGCTATAGGCATGTATTCTGTATATAGTCATACGTGCTTATAGAAAAGAACTTGCATGGCATCTTTTGTCCTACCCTCCCGTGGCAACGGGGTCCTAATGGAAACTAAGGGATATTAAGTCCTCCTTTTAATAGAGAACCGAGACAAAACATTAGCACTTAGTGAATATATAACTCCTCAAACTATGGTAATCACTTGAAGGAATCCCAATTATTTTCACCTTGAGGGATGCGGATCATAACTCGTAATAGGTGTCTACAACTTGTGAGATAGGATCAGGGACACATATATTCATGAAAACATAATAGGTCCAGATCTAGAATCATGGCACTCGGGCCCTAGTGACAAGCATTAAGCATAGCAAAAGTCACAACAACATCAATCTCAGAACATAATGGATACTGGGGATCAAACCCTAACAAAACTAACTCTCTTAGATGATAATTCATCCAACCCATCACCGTCTAGCAAGCCTATGATGGAATTACTCACTCCCGACGGTGAGCATCATGGAATTGGTGATGGAGGAAGGTTGATGATGACGACGGCGTCGAATTCCCCTCTCCGAAGCCCCAAACGAACTCATCAGCCCTCCAAATGAAAAACAGGAGGTGACGGTGGGTCCATATCATAAAACACGATGAATCATTCTCTCTGATTGTCTCTCTCTGTGAATAGGTATATATAGAGTTGGAGTTAGGGTTGCTGGAGCTCCAGGGGCCCCACAAGCCTGGGTGGCACGCCCTAGGGGGTAGGCGCACCCCCAGGGCTTGTGGCCCATGGGTGACCCCCCTCTGGTATATTTTTCCTCCGGTATTTTTTATATATTCCACAAAAATTCTCCGTAAATTTCAGGTCAATCCGAGAACTTTGATTTCTGCACAAAAATAACACCATGGCAATTCTGCTGAAAACAACGTCAGTCCGGGTTAGTTCCATTCAAATCATGCAAATTAGAGTCCAAAATAAGGGCAAAAGAGTTTGGAAAAGTAGATACGATGGAGACGTATCAACTCCCCCAAGCTTAACCAATTGCTTGTCCTCAAGCAATTCAGTTGACAAACTGAGAGTGACAAAGAAAAACTTTTACAAACTCTGTTTGATCTTATTGTTGTAAATATGTCTAGCCAATATTCAGGTTTTCAACAATGATTATGAACTAGCCATATTCACAATAGCATTTAGGTCTCACATTTACCCATATCAATAACATAATCAACTAGCGAGCAATAATAACATATCTCGGATGGCAACACTTTTTCAGAACAATCATGATGTAATATGACAAAATGGTATCTCGCTAGCCCTTTCTGAGACCACAAAACATAAATGGAGAGCACCCCTGAAGATCAAGCACTGACTAGACATTATAATTCATGGCAAAGAAGATCCAGTCACACTCATACTCAACATCAATTAAAAACAAAGCATAAAAATGACAATAGTGCTCTCCAGCTGGTGCTTTTAATAAGAGCATGATGACTCAACAATAAAAGTAAATAGATAGGTCCTTCGTAGAGGGAAGCAGGGATTTGCTGAGGTGCCAAAGCTCGAAGCTTTTTAAAATAGAGATGAATATAATTTTGAGAGGCATGCTTTCATTGTCAACATAACAACCAAGAGATCTCACTATCTTCCATGCTAGACACATTATAGGCGGTTCCCAAACAGAATGGTAAAGTTTTACTCCCCATCCATCAACAAACACACTCCACGGCTAGCTGAATTCACGGGTACCGTCCATACCAACAATAGTCCGGGGGGGAGTTTTGTTTCGTTATTATATTTTGATTTGGATTTTGATCATGGAACTGGGCATCCCAATGACAAGTGAATAAAGACTCATCGTGAGAATAACCTACCTAGCATGGAAGAGACTGCCAGTCCCCAGCCGCTACATGAGCGATTCGGGCATACAAAACAGGTTATTATTTGAAGGTTTAGAGTTTGGCACATGCAAATTTACTTGGAACGGAGGTAACCACCACATATAGGTAGGTATGGTGGACTCATATGGAACAACTTTGGGTTTAAGTAAGTGGATGCAGAAGCAGTATTCCCGCTTAGTACAAGTGAAGCTAGCAAAAAGATGGAGAAGCGACCAATTAGAGAGCGACAATGGTCATAAACATGCATTGAGGTTAATCAACATTGAATACATGCATGAGTAGGATATAAATCCCCATGAACATAAATATCATGGAGACTATGTTGTTTTTGATTCAACTACATGTGTGAACATGTGCCAGGTTAAGCCACTCGAATCATTCAGAGGAGGATGAAGGAAATACGCCCTAGAGGCAATAATAAAGTTGTTATTTATATTTCCTTATATCATGATAAATGTTTATTATTCATGCTAGAATTGTATTAACCGGAAACTTAGTACATGTGTGAATACATAGACAAACAAAGTGTCCCTAGTATGCCTCTACTTGACTAGCTCGTTAATCAAAGATGGTTAAGTTTCCTAGCCATAGACGTGTGTTGTCATTTGATGAACGGGATCACATCATTAGAGAATGATGTGATGGACAAGACCCATCCTTTAGCTTAGCACTATGACCGTTTAGTTTATTGTTATTGCTTTCTTCATAACTTATATATGTTCCTATGACTATGAGATTATGTAACTCCCGAATACCGGAGGAACACTTTGTGTGCTATCAAACATCACAATGTAACTGGGTGACTATAAAGATGCTCTACAGGTGTCTCCGATGGTGTTTGTTGAGTTGGCATAGATCAAGATTAGGATTTGTCACTCCGTGTATCGGAGAGGTATCTCTGGGCCCTCTCGATAATGCACATCACTATAAGCCTTGCAAGCAATGTGACTAATGAGTTAGTTATGAGATGTTGCATTAGGGAACGAGTAAAGACACTTGCCGGTAACGAGATTGAACTAGATATTGAGATACCGACGATCGAATCTCAGGCAAGTAACATACCGATGACAAAGGGAACAACGTATGATGTTATGTGGTTTGACCATTAAATATCTTCGTAGAATATGTAGGAACCAATATGATCATCTAGGTTCCGCTATTGGTTATTGACCGAAGATGAGTCTTGGTCATGTCTACATAGTTTTCGAACCCGTAGGGTCCGCACGCTTAACGTTTGATGATGATCGGTATTATGAGTTTATGTGTTTTGATGTACCGAAGGTAGTTTGGAATCCCGGATGTGACCACGGACATGACGAGGAGTCTCGAAATAGCCAAGACATAAAGATCGATATATTGGAAGGCTATGTTTGGACATCAGAATGGTTCCGGATGAGTTCGGGCATTTACTGGAGTACCGGGGGTTATCGGAACCCACCAGGGAGTCAATGGGCCTTATTGGGCCTTAGTGGGAGAGAGGAGGAGGCGACCAAGGTGCCCCCCAAGCCCAATCCGAATTGGGAGGGGGGTTGTCCCCCCTTTCCTTCTCTCCCTCTCCCTTCCTTCTTCTCCTACTCCAACTAGGGAAAGGGGGGAAACCTACTCCTACTGGGAGTAGGACTCCCCCCTTCGGCGCGCCATGAGAGGGCCGGCCCTCCCCTCCTCACCTCCTTTATATACGGGGGATGGGGGCACCCCATAGACACACAAGTTGATTGTTTAGCCGTGTGCGGTGCCCCCCTCCATAGATTTCCACGTCGGTCATATCGTTGTAGAGCTTAGGCGAAGCCCTGCGTCGGTAACTTCATCATCACCGTCATCACGCCGTCGTGCTGATGAAACTCTCCCTCGACTTCAGCTGGATCTAGAGTTTGTGGGACATCACCGAGCTGAACGTGTGCAGATCGCGGAGGTGCCGTACCTTCGGTGGTAGGATCAGTCAGACCGTAAAGACGTACGACTACATCAACCGCGTTATCATAACGCTTCCGCTTACGGTTGTGATGCCCCCGATTCAATCGTACACTAATCATACACGCAAATGTGCACGATCAAGATCAGGGACTCACGAGAAGATATCACAACACAACTTTAGACACAAATGAAAATAAAACAGCCTTTATATTACAAGTCAGGGGCCTCAAGGGCTCGAATACACAAGAGTCAGTGAAAGCACATCTGAGTACAGACATAAGTTGAACAAAGATGCCATAAAAGGCTAGCACAAAAGCAACACGATTGAAGAGGCAAGGCCTCCTGCCTAGGAGCCCCCTAACTACTCCTGGTCGTCGGCGGCCTCCATGTAGTAGTAGGCACCCTCGGGGTAGTAGTAGTCGTCCATGGTATCGTCTGGATCATGGGCTCCACCATCTGGTTGCGACATCCGAGAAGAATGGAAAAGGGGGGAGAGGAAGCAAAGCAACCGTGAGTACTCATCCAAAGTACTCGCAAGCAAGGATCTACACTACATATGCATCGGTGTCAACAAAATGGGTAGTATATGTGGACTGAACTGTAGAATACCAGAAGAGAAGGGGAAAGCCTAGCCTATCGAAGACTAGCATCTTCAAGCATTCTTGCAACATCAGAAGAGATAAGAGTGGCATAAAGTAAAGTAATAACAGTGTTATCAACCTCGGACATAGATCCTTTCTCAACTCCCTGCGAGAAAGCAATCCCAGAGCCATACTATCCAGTTATCACCTCAAGTATCCAGTTCTAGTTGTATCAACCGGGATACAACTCCAAGTGTCCGTTACCGTAGGACAGGCTATTGATAGATGTTTTCTTCCCTGCAGGGGTGCATCAACTTACCCACCACGCTCGATTAACTCCGTCCGGACACACTTTCCTGGGTCATGCCTGGCCTCGGCCAAATGATACGCCGCAACCCGACCTAGGCTTAATAGAGAGGTCAACACACCGGACTAAACCAATGCCCCCAGGGGTCTTGGGCCATCTCCATGGGAACTCCTGCATGTTGCGTGGGCGGCCGGTGAGCAGACCTAGCTACCTCCTTAAAAGGCAGGAGCTTACTAGTCCAACCCGACGCGCGCCGCTCAGTCGCTGACGTCTAATAAGCTTCGGCTGATGCATACGACGCAGAACGCCCATACAATGCCCACGTGATGGTTAGTGCTATCAGGCCAGAGGCCCCTCAGATCAAATATCCAAACCGTTAGTGTGTTGGTAGTGCGGTCACGAGCAGAGACTCACGAAAGATGTGACCCCGTTGCCCCGTCTCGAGGACTCACGACAAGGGCTAAGAGTGCCCGGCCACGCCTCGTATTCAACTCCCGGGTACCCTCCAGGTCAACCCGTCTCCACATCACTCGCGGGTACCCCTCAAGGTCGATCCGTCTTTCCAAGTAACAGTTGTAGAGTCCAAGTATCCGTGTGTCCAAATACCAGGGGGGGAACCCGAGGAATCACCCTCGGTGAATTCCACTCGATGTAATCATCAAGGTGAACATAAGAGGAACCACCCTCGAGGTTCACACTTGAGGGGTTGCACGACAGAGTCATATTAGGAGTGGCCAAGGAGGAATCGCCCTCGATGACCACGACCGAATAGCTACACTACAGAGATCTCATCAGGAGTGATGTATGAGGTACCATCCTCGGCACTCGATGGTAACTCTATAGAGTCGAGCAACAAAAGGGGCGTGATGTGATGTGAGGTGTTGGGCTCTGGTCATCGATCACGTTGCTCGAGTCATCGATGATGAAGCAGGGGCAACAAGGACAAGGTGGGGATCACTGATGGATCACTAACCAACCTATACTAAGCAGTTTAGGATAAGCAGGTAAGGTAACAATAAGCAGGTTACAAAAGCAGGCTATGCATTAGAATAGGAGAAAACAATAACAGTAGCAAAATCTAATGCAAGCATGAGAGAATGGAATGGGCGATATCGGGATGATCAAAGGGGGGGCTTGCCTGGAAGCTCCATGGAAAAGGAAGAAGTGTCGTTGTCGACGTAGTCGATCACCGGGGCATCATCGGCCTCGGGGTCTACCGGAGAGAAGAGGGGGGAGAAACAATAAATATAAGCAAACAGGTGCAACACTAAGCATGACATGACAAAAAGTAGAACTAGGATCGACCTAACGTAGTACTACACGTTGCAGACGAAGGGGATAAACATCTGAGGATGAATTCCCGCCATTAAGTGGGTTCCGGACAGAGGAAAAGAGGGGAAAAGTTCCATGTTTAGGATGATAGGGGCATGTGACAGATGAACGGACCACATATTCGGATTTATTGAATTTTTCTGAGCAACTTTCATGTAGAAAACCTTTTCATCCGAGATACAGTTTATTTTCTATGAATTTTCAAAGTTTTAAAACATTTTCTAGATTTCTGGAATATATCTAAATTCGAATTTAAACAGTGTATTACTTTTTATACACACACGCAGCTAGCCTATTAGAATGACAGGTGGGGTCCAATGGCTGAGTCAGCATACATAGTCAGCAAGTCCATAGTCAAAGTGTGAATAGTGGCCATGGGGCCTACTTGTCATTGACTACTATTTTAACTAAAGGGTTATTTAGTGTGAGGGACCACCTGTCACAAAACATTAGGCTATTTAACATAAAAAGTAGCTGCCCTAAACTAAACTAATTAGTACTAACTAATCTGGATAGGGCCGGCCTCATACCCAGAGTACACGCACGCACACCACACAACACACTCGGCCATGGCAGTGGCCATGGCCTGTAGCAACAGCAACCGGCGGTAGCAGTACCTAGCAGCAGCGCATAGCAGGAGCAGCTAGTGGGAGCAGGACATCACGATGACAAGTAGTAGCGGCAATAGTCGAGTAGCAACAACAACAAGAAGTAGCAGGGCGAGTGCGAGAGCCGCGAGTGGCGCGGGCGCTCGGCCAGGGTGCAGTGGGTGCACGCACGCGTGGACGGACACAACCAGGGGTGAACGAGGGCGCGGGCTGCAGCAGGCATGTGACGGCGGGCACGAGCGTACACATGCGGCAGGGGCATGCGGGCGCGTGCGTGGACGCGATGCTTCAGCAATGGCGGCCTCAGCGAGCGCAGGCAACATACGGCGACGGATCGACGGGGCAAAACAGGGGAATCAAGGGAGGAGCTCACAGTGAGCACGAAGGCGAGGTCGGGGAGGCCGGAGGTGGACCGGAGCAGCGGTAATCGACGCCGGACGCCGGCGATGTACGCGTTGAAGACGAGGTCGATGGCGAGTGTACGGGCCATCCTTGCTCGATTCAGTGCTCGGGGTAGACGAAGTAGACCGCGACAGTTCTCCTGGACCTCTTGGCGCGACGAGAGGAGGCCAGTGGCCGCGACATCGACGACGACATGGGGACGGCGGCGCTCGGGCGCGCTTCCGATTGAGATAAAGAGATGGAGGAATAAAGAGGGGATTAGGGTTCGGTGAAGGGGGCGTGCGGCGGTGTTTTGTAGGGCACCGGGGAGGTCGGCGATGGCCGGCACGTGGCCCTGGCCGTGGGATGACCGCCACGGCCACCCCCTGCATCCAACCCTCCACTGTAGCATAAGGAAGGAGACTCTTGGGAGGTTGGGCTGGGCCTCTACTTTTTCCTTCATAGTGAGCCAAAAGTGCATAGAGCAATTTCAGTTTTACATTTCTGAAAAAAGGATAACTACTGTTTTGTATTTGAATAAGCTTTCAAACCATTTTTGTTGCACATGGAATTTGTCACACAATTACCACGGAATAATTTTAAGCTAGGAAAAGAAAGTTTGGGGGCAAAAGGAGTTCAATAATTAATTTTTTATTTTGAAAAGGTCAATTTATTTCTTGTTCGACCACTTATAATATTTCTAGGGGCATCTTAGTGATTCAAACAGATTTGATTTCTCCAAGAAAAATACTTGGGGATTATTTGCAACATCACGGACATTTTTTTTGCATGATAGAAGAAGTAAACATTTGATTTGTATTTCAAATGGAATTTGGCTTTGATTTTCATCAAGTGGCAATTTAGTTTGAAAAACATGACGATGTGGCATCATTAAAGGGGAGATCACTATAGCATGATTCTCGGGGTGTTACAAATCTCCTCCACTACAAGAAATCTCGTCCCGAGATTTAGGAGGGGAAGTGAGGGGGAAGCTATACGGACGGATGTCTGAAAGGTTCGGCATCCGATAGTTATCTCAAGGAAGGAGATTTTAGTAGCACCACGAAACGCATCGAGAGTGATATAATGAGGTTCAACAAGTTTCCATCAGGTAGGCATCCAGTTGATGCCTAAAACAGGTGATGAAGGGGTTTAGAGCAATGAAGAATAATGTTGCCTCTGATACCAGAGTGAAACATGGTGAGAAGGTTAGCTCGTGAATTACGTACGAACCCAAGTGCAAAGAATATTTCGACATCAAGGTTGTACAGGAGAGTTAGGTTTCGATCCCGTGAAATTGTGGGTTATGGGCCCACCATGTGGTTAAAAGTAGGAAGGGTGCTAACATTCTGCACAGTCATGATAATAAGGCTGGTCAGAGGGTAGCCTGTCAGTTATGTTGGCAACAACTTTGGTACCAAGGGCGAGGGACGAAGAGAACCATTTTCCCGCTCGTTGAAACAAGACGGACCAATAGGCAAAGTTCTCGTCCATCGGTAGTTACTGGAATGTCATCAACAGTAGTAACAGGGTCTTTCTGACAGAGTTGTACACCGAGGTGCTTACATAAGCAGGGAATTTTCTCTGCTCAGATAAGTTAGATTACTAGAAAGGTTAAACAAAACAATGGAAAGAAAAAGGTGATTATTAATTTAACTAGAACAATGTAAAGGAAAATGTGTTTAAACACAAATATCAGGAGAATATCCTTCCCATGGACAAGCAAAGGATGATATCCATGACAGGAGAGTAAGTAGATTACCATTTAGGTACTGGGGAGAGGAATGTTCATGACGTTACCCATACAACAGTGTTTGGACAAGTGATCAAGAAACATTTAGCATTGCGCCTCAATGTTCTTAATGATGTTCGGAGTACCACAATCATGCTTAGGGGTAGCATTAACATGGCTATCAGGTAAAGGTCGGACCTTGGGAACACAAAGGACCCATCAGGAATTTCGAGAACATCTCATGTAATTTTTATTGGGAAAAGATAAGGATGTGGCCGATGGGCTCAACAGCAATCCATTGACATGTCAAAAAGGGTGTATTTCCAAAGATTATCTGCTCAAGTTTGGTGTTGGGGGAAAGGCAAGAATGTTTTTGATGATAACACAAATCATTGAGGGGCAAAGATGGTACTTCTCATCATGAATTCAATAGATATCTTGGAAGAGCTTAGAACGTTGATGATGATCATGACACATTTGTCAAGAGATTTCATGAAGATGTAATCGATCGGCGATGACATCAAGGCAATGGAATGGTGAATCAAAAGGTTATTGGAACCACGGATATGACACAAACTCAGAATCAGGCTTGCTGTTCGAGGTGAAACAATATGACGAGGAAGATCGACGTAAGCTTAGCTCATCATCGAAAATTATGCTCCGAGAAGGACTAGGTAGCACAATTAAAACTTAGCACGATAATGATATAGCCGACCAAGCTAGGAATGACTCGGAGGATTATTGAACTCATAAGCAACGAAAATTACTTAGAGTTATTGAATCGGAGTGCGGGATCGATTCACTTATCGGTGTTTTCGGTTGACAAACAACCCAGAACCCATGAAGTGACAATGACAGGGAAAGGTAGTCCTGATGAAAAGTTTATAAGATGTGGTGCAGTGGCTTGATATCCTCGAGATACCAGGGGTACTACTCGAAGGTAGATGATAATAGAGGTTGGACACGTGTATTGATATGCAGAAGGCAAGTACTTCAACTTGTCCAAGAAATGGGATCAAATAAGAACAATCTTGGTTGGAACCACGATTGCAAAGGTCAAAATCACAGATACAGGATCAAATTATACCAAGGGAATAATTATTGTTATGAGAAGCTTCTATGATAAGATCTACATCATTTCCATGGGCATGAACACAAAGTTCAAGGTCGACTCCCACTTATCCAATGCAAAACTTCTCATTCACTCCCCGCTTTTGATGAAGCTGTAGTATTGAAATTTTATCTGATGAAAAGCCAGTAGAGTATAATCCGCATAACTTTCTAGTTCACACAGATTAGGGAAGGCATAGGTTCAACCCATCGGGGCATCTTAGGAACATATACCACAATTTCAGGAGTAATTAACACAAGCTCGAAAGCAGAGCATGGTTGACAAAAGGACAGGATACAATCTACCAAGGGAATTATGTAACAGCAAAACAACTCACAAGGTGATTCAACGTGATGGACACTTTCTGATAATAATTCAACAATGGATCTGGCGATTCACGACAGAGTTGATGTGAGTATCGGTAATCAATCAGATGAAGAAGGGGATGCAAAGGCATCGGCTTATAGAAACTTCTGAATGATTCGATGCTTGGGTACAAAGGAATTATGATTTCAAGACGAAGGATCAGAATCGAGGCTCTGATCAAAAGATGAGTAAGTTGAATAGACTTAGAGGTGCACCCGATCAAATCTGGATTGGGCAAGAACCAGCTCATATCTGGAAGGATGTCTGAGCCAGAAAGAAAATTTGCAAGGATTAATTGATGATTGCGAGTATTCGCACACACGCTGAACCCATAGGAACATAAAGACAATCACAAAGAATTTTAAAGAATATTGCTAGACATATGGAATTAATCCTAATGCAATCAAGAAAGGAGAATCAAGAGAAATAGGCTACACAGGATTTTGAAAGATCAGATAGCATTTTCAGTTATTTTGGAAACCATATGAACAACTGGGGACGAACGAACCCCGGTTAAATGAATTATCCGCAGTCCAAAAAGAAGCTGCAAAGCAGAAGGCACAAAGGATTCTCGGAACAACGGACAATACTAGGGGTATCTTGTAATAATAGGAGCAACTGGGGATGAAGGTACAAGCGGCAAGGATGTTATTCACGGGGATTATCGGTGGTCAGGAACTGCAAGGCAGTTGGCACAGTGTCTCGAGAAACATCGAGGAGTATCTGTAGAATCTTCTAGCGAAGCAAGCGATCATCGATAATGTCGGGGCTCTCCGGGAGGAAGTGGGTACGAGAGCCTAATGTCAGAGTTAGTAAAATGTTTAACCCGAATAGATGAGAGATCAGAGTCCCAGAGTATAGACGAGGATTAAAAGATCCTAATACCACCCAATGGCGACGTGGACCCGTAAGCCACACAGCCAAGTTAGTAAAACAGTTTTGGACGACTAGACTCAACTTCGACCAAGGAGTTGGAAGGGGGGATACCTACAGGCAGTCGGCTCTGATACCAACTTGCGACGCCCCCGATTCAATCGTACACTAATCATACACATAAATGTGTACGATTAAGATCAGGGACTCAAAGGAAGATATCACAACACAACTCTAGACACAGATCAAAATAAAACAAGCTTTATATTACAAGCCAAGGGCCTCAAGGGCTCGAATACATAAGCTCGAATACACAAGAGTCAGCGAAAGCACATCTGAGTACAGATGTAAGTTGAACATAGATGCCTTAAGAAGGCTAGCACAAAAGCAACACGATCGAAGAGGCAAGGCCTCCTATCTAGGAGCCCCCTAACTAATCCTGGTCGTCGGCGGCCTCCATGTAGTAGTAGGCACCCTCGGGGTAGTAGTAGTCGTCCGTGGTATCGTCTGGATCATGGGCTCCACCATCTGGTTGCGACATCCGAGAAGAATGGAAAAGGGGGAAAAAGAGGAAGCAAAGCAACCGTGAGTACTCACAAGCAAGGATCTACACTACATATGCATCGGTGTCAACGAAATGGGTAGTATCTGTGGACTGAACTTCAAAGTGCCAGAAGAGAAGGGGAAAGCCTAGCCTATCGAAGACTAGCATCTTCAAGTAGCTTCAAGCATTCTTGCAACATTAGAAAAGATAAGAGTGGCATAAAGTAAAGTAGTAGCACTGTTATCAACCTCAACTAGAGATCCTTTCTCGACTCCCTGCGAGATAGCAATCCCAGAGCCATACTATCCAGTTATCACCTCAAGTATCCAGTTCTATTTGTATCGACCGGGATACAACTCCAAGTGTCCGTTACCATAGGACAGGCTATCGATAGATGTTTTCTTCCCTGCAGGGGTGCACCAACTTACCCACCACGCTCAATTAACACCGGCAGGACACACTTTCCTAGGTCATGCCCGGCCTCGGCCAAATGATACGCCGCAACCCGACCTAGGCTTAACAGAGAGGTCAACATGCCAGACTAAACCTATGCCCCCAGGGGTCTTGGGCCATCGCCTCGGGTACTTCTGCATGTTGCGTGGGCGGTCGGTGAGCAGACCTAGCTAGCTACCTCCTTAAAAAGGCAGGAGCTTACCAGTCCAACCCGGCGCGCGCCGCTCAGTCGCTGACGTCTAATAAGCTTCGGCTGATGCATAGGACGCAGAACACCCATACAATGCCCACATGATGGTTAGTGCTATCAGGCCAGAGGCCCCTTGGATCAAATATCCAAACCATTAGCGTGTTGGTAGTGCGGTCCCGAGTAGAGACTCACGAAAGATGTGACCCCGTCGCCCCGTCTCGAGGACTTGCGGCAAGGGCTAAGAGTGCCCGGCCATGCCTCGTATTCAACTCCCGGGTACCCTCCAGGTCAACCCGTCTCCACATCACTCGCGGGTACCCCTCAAGGTCGATCCACCTTTCCAAGTAACAATTGTAAAGTCCAAGTATCAGTGTGTCCAAACACCAGGGGGAAAACCCGAGGAATCACCCTCGGTGAATTCCACTCAATGTAATCATCAAGGTGAACATAAGAGGAACCACCCTCGAGGTTCACACTTGAGGGGTTGCACGACAGAGTCGTATCGGGGGTGGTCAAGGAGGAATCACCCTTGATGACCACGACCGAATAGCTACAGTACATAGATCTCACCAGGAGTGATGTATGAGGTACCACCCTCAGCACTCGATGGTAACTCTGCGGTATCGAGCAACAAAAGGGGCGTGATGTGATGTGAGGTGTCGGGCTCTGGTCGTCGATCATGTTGCTCGAGTCGTCGATGATGAAGCAGGGGCAACAAGGACAAGGTGGGGGTCACTGATGGATCACCAACCAACCTATACTAAGCAGTTTAGGATAAGCAGGTAAGGTAACAATAAGCAGGTTACAAAAGCAGGATATGCATCAAAATAGGAGCAAACAATAATAGTAGCAAAATCTAATGCAAACATGAGAGAATGGAATGGGCGATATCGGGATGATCAAAGGGGGGCTTGCCTGGAAGCTCTGTCGAAAAGGAAGAACTGTCGTTGTCGATGTAGTCGATCACCAGGGCATCATTGGCCTCGGGGTCTACCAGAGAGAAGATGGGGAAGAAACAATAAATATAAGCAAACAGGTGCGACACTAAGCATGACATGACAAAAAGCAGAACTAGGATCGACCTAACATAGTACTACATGTTGCAGACGGAGGGGATAAACATCCAAGGATGAATTCCCGGCGTTAGGCGGATTCCGGACAGGGGAAAAGAGGGGGAAAGTTCCATGTTCAGCATGCTAGGGGCATGTGACAAATGAACACGCTGCGTATTCAGATTCATTGGATTTTTCTGAACAACTTTCATGTAGAAAACCTTTTCATCCGAGATACGGTTTATTTTATATGAATTTTCAAAGTTTTAAAACATTTTCTAGATTTCTAGAATATATCTAAATTCGAATTTAAACAGTGTATTATTTTTTATACACACACACGCAGCTAGCCTATTAGAATGACAGGTGGGATCCAATGGCTGAGTTAGCATACACAGTCAGCAAGTCCATAGTCAATGTTTGACCTAGTCAAAGTGTGAATAGTGGCCATGGGGCCTACTTGTCATTGACTACTATTTTAACTAAATGGTTATTTAGTGTGAGGGACCACCTATCACAAACACATTAGGCCATTTAACATAAAAGTAGCAGCCCTAATCTAATCTAATTAGTAGTAACTAATCTGGATAGGGCCTCATACCCAGAGTACACGCACGCACACCACACAACACACTCGACCATGGCAGTGGCCATGGCCTGTAGCAGCAGCAACCGGCGGTAGCAGTACCTAGCAGCAGCGCATAGCAGGAGTAGCTAGTGGGAGCAGGACAACACGACAACAAGTAGTAGCGGCAATAGCCGAGCAGCAACATCACCAAGAAGTAGCAGGGCGAGAGCGGGAGTCTCGAGCGGCGCGGGCGCTCGACCAGGGTGCAGCGGGTGCACGCACACGTGGACGGACACAACCAGGGGTGAACGAGGGTGCGGGCTGCAGCAGACATGCGACGACGGGCATGGGCGCACACAGGCAACAGGGGCATGCGGGCGTGTGTGCGGACGCGATGCTTCGGCCATGGCGGCCTGTAAGACAATAAGTTTTGGGGAACCAGCGCAACCCTCTAGGGGTGGCTTATCTCATTATATATAATGGTTGTGTTACAATACGTACATAAGTACAGAAGCTATACATAGTCTAACACCCTCCCTCAATCTTAGCCACTTTCTAAAGAACTGAGAAGGGTAAGATTGCGCCTACAAGCCTCAAACTGTGGCAGCGGTAAAGGCTTAGTGAAGATGTCTGCAAGTTGATCCTTAGATGAGATAAACTTGATCTGGAGTTGCTTCTGCGATACACGTTCCCGTACAAAGTGATAGTCAACTTCAATGTGTTTCGTTCGGGCATGAAATACTGGATTTGCAGAAAGGTATGTAGCACCGATGTTATCACACCAAAGAATAGGAGGCTGTGGTTGAGACAAACCCAACTCCTGAAGCAAAGACTGCACCCAAATAATCTCTGCAGTAGCATTAGCCACAGCCTTGTACTCAGCTTCAGTACTGCTACGTGACACAGTAGCCTGTTTCCGAGCACTCCAGGCGATCAAATTAGAGCCAAAGAATACTGCATAACCCCCCGTGGATCGCCTGTCATCTGGGCTACCAGCCCAATCTGCATCAGAGAAGGCCGAAAGGACCCGAGAGGAAGTCAGCCGAATATGCATACCAAATGTCAGGGTGAACTGAACATAACGAAGAATGCGTTTAACAGCAGCCCAATGAGTATCTCTGGGAGCCTGAAGATACTGACAAACCCTGTTAACAGCATAAGAGATATCTGGTCTCGTGATCGTCAAGTACTGAAGTCCACCAACAATGCTCCTGTACTCTGTGGCATCCGCAGGAGACAAAAGCTCACCATCAACAGCTGTTATCTTGTCGGTAGACGACATGGGTGTGGTGGTCGGTTTGCACTTCAGCATGCCAGCTCTCTGTAACAACTCCAAGGAGTACTTCTTCTGCGTAAGGACAAGACCAGTAGCACGAGAAGTGACCTCAACTCCAAGAAAGTAGTGAAGCTTCCCAAGATCTTTGACCGCAAAATCAGCACCAAGAGAGCAGACAAGAGCATCAGCAGCATACTGAGAAGAGCTGACAAGGATAATATCATCGACATATACCAAAAGATACATAGTGACTTCTGGCTTCTGTAGAAGAAATAACGAAGTGTCAGCAGTAGACGGCACAAACCCATGAGCACGAAGGGCAGAGGCAAGGCGGGCATGCCAGGCACGAGGAGCTTGCTTCAAACCATATAGTGCTTTGGAAAGACGACAGATATAGTTAGGACGATCAGGATCAGAGAAACCAGGCGGCTGTTTCATATAAACCTCTTCCTCCAAAAATCCATGTAGAAAAGCATTCTGCACATCAAGTTGACGAAGTGACCAACCACGAGAAACAACAATGGAGAGAAGAAGCCGAATAGTGGTAGGCTTGACGACAGGACTGAAGGTGTCCTCATAGTCAAGACCATGACGCTGCCGAAAACCGCGAGCAACAAGTCGCGCTTTGTAACGCTCAATAGATCCATCCGAATGCTTCTTCACTTTGAATACCCATTTTGAGTCAATAACATTTACCCGTGGTGGTGGAGGAACGAGAGTCCATGTCTTGTTACGAAGAAGAGCATGAAACTCCTGCTCCATAGCCTCTCGCCAATGTGGAATGCGCAGGGCAGCCTGATATGAGCGAGGCTCAGAAGATGGATCCGCAACAGCAGCATCCAAACAAGCAGCCAACCAAGCAACCGTACCATCCTTACGTTCCTTAGGTTTGAAAATGCCACTGCGACTGCGTGTATGTGGTCGGGACACAGGAACCACCGAGGTCGACGGAGCAGCCTGCAACGGGCTGGAGGACAGCGACGTTGACGAGTCAGCCGGTGACAAGGAGCCAGTCACGGTAGCCTCGGACTCGGTCGACGAAGAAGGCCGGCCCACCGGCGAAACCGGCAGAGCAGACGAAGCAGCTGGCGACTCCGGCATCACAGACCGGGCCGTTGGCGAGCTCGGCATAGTGGGCCGTGGCACGGCCGGTGTCGCAGGCCGATCCGCGGATGAAGGCGATGTGAGGACCCGAGCCGCGGGCGAAGACGGCGTGACAGGCCGAGCCGCAGGCGAAGACGGCGTGACGGGCCGAGCCGCAGACGACTCGGCGGCCGCTGGCGAAAAAGGCCGAGCCGCTGGAAACTCGGCGATCGCTGGCGTAGCGGACCGAGCAGTGGAGATGCTCGGCGCGACGGGCTCGTCGGGTGACCATGCATGAGCATGCGAATCGACGCCATGCAACATAGGGCGATCGACGTGCCCACCAGAAGACGACGATGATGATGGTGAATCCTCCAACAGCTCCAAACGAGCTCCACGTCTGGTTCCTGCACCATGGTTAGGTAACAGCAAAGGAGAGTATGCAACATCATCAAATTGGTCAGAAGCAACAGAGGATGAATGCAGGGATGGTGGTTCGACAGTAGACACAGGAAGGTTGGCAAAGGGAAAAACATGCTCATCAAACACGACGTCCCGAGATATATAGACACGATTAGTGGGAACATGAAGACATTTGTAACCTTTATGAAGAGAGCTATAGCCAAGAAAAACACACTTCTTAGAACGAGACTCAAGCTTGCGCTTGTTATATGGACGAAGATGCGGCCAGCAAGCACACCCAAATACCTTGAGAAAGGTATAATCAGGTTGTTCATTAAGGAGAACCTCAATGGGAGTCTTCATGTTTAAAACACGAGTAGGAGTACGGTTGATGAGAAAGCATGCAGTGGTGAAAGCATCACTCCAAAACCGAAACGGAACAGATGCATGGGCCAAAAGAGTAAGACCAGCTTCAACAATATGACGATGCTTACGTTCGACTGAACCATTCTGCTGATGTGTATGTGGACATGCTAAACGATGAGCTATCCCAAGCGACTGAAAGAAAGAGTTGAGGTTGCGATACTCGCCCCCCCAATCCGACTGGACATGAACAATTTTGTGCTTGAGAAGACGTTCAACATGTTTTTGAAACTGAACAAAAATATCAAACACGTCAGATTTGCGTTTAATAAGGTAAAGCCAGGTAAAGCGACTATAAGCATCAACGAAACTGATATAGTAATTATGACCACTGACAGAAGTCTGAGCAGGACCCCATACATCTGAAAACACAAGTTCTAAAGGATGTTTCACCTCACGACTGGACTCTGAAAAAGGAAGTTGATGACTCTTCCCCTGCTGACAAGCATCACACACTGCTACATCTTTATTACTAGACAAACTAGGAAGCTCATGACGACGCAAAATATGACGGACAATAGGTGTGGCCGGGTGACCAAGACGAGCATGCCACTGTGACGGAGAGACCCGAACTCCACTGAAAACGCGAGCGACGCCAGGATGCTCCAGACGGTAGAGGCCCTGGCACAACCGCCCACTAAGAAGAATGTCCCTCGTGCCCCGATCCTTAATAAAAAGATCAAAAGGGTGAAATTCACAAAGCACATTATTATCACGTGTGAGTTTAGGAACTGAGAGAAGATTACGGGTCACAGATGGAACTCGAAGAACATTGCGAAGCTGAAGATTCCTATTGGCATGTCTAGTGAGAAGAGATGCTTGACCAATATGAGAGATGTGCATACCTGCTCCATTGGCGGTGTGGATCTTGTCGGAGCCATGATAGGGTTCACGAGTGTGAAGCTTCCCCATCTCGCTGGTCAGATGCTCTGTCGCCCCAGAGTCCATGTACCAGTGTGGATCGATGGAGTAGGACTGAGTGTGTCCCTGTTGCTTCTGCGACGCGGGACGATCAGCCATGGCGACCTGACGGGCATTGTTGCGTGTATCTTTGCCGTCATTGCCAAGACCAAGGAAGCTTCGCTGGAAGCGCTTATGACACTTGGAGGCCCAGTGCCCATCGCGGCCACAAAGCTGACACACACGTGGACCGCCAGCCCCCGGTAAGGTCGCAGTAGGTGGGGGGGCCGAGGCGGGCGACGGTGGCAGCCCCAAGGGAGACCGGGGTGATGAAGAAGAGCGGCCACCCTTGGTGGCGACGTTGGCCGAGAGGGAGCCAGTGCCCCTGGTGCGGCGAGTCTCGACCCGTTGCTCAGTGAGAAGGAGCCGAGAGAAAACCTCGTGTGCCAGCATGGGTGTCGAGTTGCCCCGTTCGTTGATGATCTCGACTAAGGCATCATACTCCTCATCAAGACCATTGACAATAAACGAGTTGAACTCGGAGTCGGTGAGGGGCTGTCCAATGGAGGCCAATGTGTCGGCGAGGCCCTTGACCTTGTTGTAGAACTCAGTGGCAGTGGAGTCAAGCTTCTGACACTCTCCAAGCTGACGACGGAGTGCAGAGACACGAGCCTGGTACTGCGCTGCAAAGGTGCGCTCAAGGATGGTCCAGGCCTCATGAGACGTCTTCGTGAAGACAACAAGGCCGGCAACTGCCGGCGAGAGTGACCCCTGGATGGAGGAGAGGTTCGCCTGGTCCTGCCCCGTCCAGACGCGATGGGCCGGATTGTAGACCGGACCGTGCACGCTGTCTACCAGCGCGGGTGGGCAGGGAAGCGATCCGTCGACGTAGCCTAGCAGGTAGTGACTCCCCAAGAGCGGGAGAACCTGCGCACGCCAGAAGATGTAGTTGTCGGCGGAGAGCTTGATGGTGATGAGATGATCGAAGTGAAACGACGGCGGCGAAGACGATCCCATCAAGGAGGCTGCCTGGGTGCAAACACCATGGAGGCAGCCAGAGGCACCGAAGCCGATGCGGGAGGAGGCGGGACCGCAGCCAGGGCGGGCGCCACAAAGCTCGCGGCCGGTTCGGACGCCGCAAGGCCCGCGGCCGGGGCGGACGCCGCCAACCCCGCCAGCGGGGCGGTGTGATCCGCTTGCGGCAGGAGCGGCGGGACGACGCCTGCGGAGTCCGCAGCGGACGGCGGCGCTGCGGTGTGGACTACGAGGTCACGCCCAAGCGAGGGCGCCGGCGGCGTGGAGAAGATGGAGCCGATGCTCCTTGTCCCGATCGGAGCCGGAACGGAGACGGCATCGAGCGGGAGGTTGAGCAGAGCCGCAAGAGAGGCCGGGAGGAAGCCCGCAGCAGTGGAACCGGTGGTGGCGGCGCTCGACATGGCGGCGGCGCAATCGGTGGCGCGGCGGCTGCGGTGAAGGCGGCGGCGGCTGCGGCGGCGGTGCGGGTATTAGGGTTTAGAAGCGGAAGCGATCGTAACCTAGCGTGATACCATGTAAGACAATAAGTTTTGGGGAACCAGCGCAACCCTCTAGGGGTGGCTTATCTCATTATATATAATGGTTGTGTTACAATACGTACATAAGTACAGAAGCTATACATAGTCTAACACGGCCTCAGCGAGCGCAGGCAACATATGGCGACGGATCGACAGGGAAAAACAGGGGAATCGAGGGAGGAGCTCACAGTGAGCACGAAGGCGAGGCCGGGGAGGCCGGAGGTGGACCGGAGCGACGATAATCGACACCGGACGCCGGTGATGTACGCGTTGAAGACGAGGTCGATGGCGAGTGTACGGGCCGTCCTTGCTCGATTCAGTGCTCGGGGTAGATAAAGTAGACCATGAAGGTTCTCCTTGACCTCTTGGCGCGACGAGGGAGGCTGGCGGCCGCGACATCGATGATGGCATGGGGATGGAGGCGCTCGGGCGCGCTTCCGATAGAGATAAAGAGATGAAGGAAGAAAGAGGGGATTAGGGTTCGGTCAAGGGGGCGTGCGGCGGCGTTTTGTAGGGCATCGGGGAGGTCGGCGATGGCCGGCACGTGCCCACGGCCACCCCCTGCCTCCATCCCTCCACTATAGCGTAAGGAAGGAGATGCTTGGGAGGTTGGGCTGGGCCTCTACTTTCTTCTTCATAGTGGGCCAAAAGTGCATAGAGCAATTTCAGTTTTACATTTCTGAAAAAAGGATAACTAATGTTTTCTATTTGAATAAGCTTTCAAACCATTTTTGTTGCACATGGAATTTGTCACACAATTACCCGGGAATAATTTTGAGCTAGGACAAAAAAGTTTGTGGGCAAAAGGAGTTCAATAAATAATTGTTTATTTTGAAAAGGTCAATTTATTTCCTGTTCGACCACTTATAATATTTCTAGGGGCATCTTAGTGATCCAAACAGAGTTGATTTCTCCAAGAAAAATACTTGGGGATTATTTGCAACATCACAAACATTTGTTTTTGCATGACAAAAGAAGTAAATATTTGATTTGTATTTCAAATGGAATTTGGCTTTGATTTTCATCAAGGAGCAATTTAGTTTGAAAAACATGACGACATGGCATCATTAAAGGGGAGATCACTGTAGCATGATTCTCGGGGTGTTACAACGGTCTACGAGGGTACGTGGACAACACTCTCCCCTCTCATTGCTATGAATCACCTAGATGGATCTTGCGTGTGTGTAGGCAAAATTTTGAAATTACTGCGTTCCCCAATAGTGGCATCCGAGCCAGGTCTATGCGTAGATGTTATATGCACGAGTAGAACACAAAGGAGTTGTGGGCGTGGGTATGTACATATTGCTTGCCGTCACTAGTTGTTTCTTGATTCGGTGGTATTGTTGGATGAAGCCGCCCGGACCGACATTACATGACCGCGTTCATGAGACATGTTGTACTGACATGCTTTGCACAAAGGTAGCTGGCGGGTGTCAGTTTCTCCAACTTTAGTTGAATTGGATTCAATGAACAGGGTTCTTTCTGAAGATCAAAAAGCAATCACTATACTGCGTTGTGGTTTTTTTGATGCGTAGGTAAGAACGGTTCTTGCTAAGCCCGTAGCAGCCACGTAAAACTTGCAACAACAAAGTAGATGACGTCTAACTTGTTTTTGCAGGGCATGTTGTGATGTGATATGGTCAAGACGTGATTATATAAATTGTTTTATGAGATGATCATGTTTTGTAACACAGTTATTGGCAACTGGTAGGAGCCATATGGTTATCGCTTTATTGTATGAAATGCAATCGCCATGTAATTGCTTTACTTTATCACTAAGCTGTAGCGATAGTCGTAGAAGTGATAGTTGGCGAGACAACAACGATGCTATGATGGAGATCAAGGTGTCAAGTCGGTGATGATGGTGATCATGACAGTGCTTTGGAGATGGAGATCAAAGGCACAAGATGATGATGGCCATATCATATCACTTATATTGATTGCATGTGATGTTTATCCTTTATGCATCTTATTTTGCTTAGTACGGCGGTAGCATTATAAGATGATCTCTCACTAAATTTCAAGGTATAAGTGTTCTCCCTGAGTATGCACCGTTGCTACAGTTCATCGTGCCGAGACACCACGTGATGATCGGGTGTGATAAGCTCTACATTCACATACAATGGGTGCAAACCAGTTTTGCACAAGCAGAATACTCGGTTTAAACTTGATGAGACTAGCATATGCAGATATGGCCTCGGAACACTGAGACCGAAAGGTCGAGCGTGAATCATATAGTAGATATGATCAACATAGAGATGTTCACCATTCAAAACTACTCCATCTCACGTGATGATCGGACATGGTTTAGTTGATATGGATCACGTGATCGTTTAAATGATTAGAGGGATGTCTATCTAAGTGGGAGTTCTTAAGTAATATGATTAATTGAACTTTAATTTATCATGAAGTTTGTACCTAATAGTATTTTGCATGTCTATGTTGTTGTAGATATATGGCCCGTGTTGTTGTTCCGTTGAATTTTAATGCGTTCCTAGAGAAAGGTAAGTTGAAAGATGATGGTAGCAATTACACGGGCTGGGTCCGTAACTTGAGGATTATCCTCATTGCTGCACAGAAGAATTACGTCCTGGAAGCACCACTGGGTGACAAGCCTGCTGCAGATGCCATTAACAACGTTAAGGACGTTTGGCAGAGTAGAGCTGATGACTACTCGATAGTTCAGTGTGCCATGCTTTACGGCTTAGAACAGGGACTTCAATGACATTTTGAAAGTCATGGAGCATATGAGATGTTCCAGGAGTTGAAGTTAATATTTCAAGCAAATGTCCGGATTGAGAGATATGAAGTCTCCAATAAGTTCTACAGCTGCAAGATGGAGGAGAATAGTTCTGTCAGTGAACATACACTCAGAATGTCTGGGTACCACAACCACTTGACTCAACTGGGAGTTAATCTTCATGATGATAGTGTCATTGACAGAGTTCTTCAATCACTGCCACCAAGCTACAAGAGCTTGTGATGAACAATAATATGCAAGGGATGGATAAGAAAATTCCCGAGCTCTTCGCAATGCTAAAGGCTGCGGAGGTAGAAATCAAGAAGGAGCATCAAGTGTTGATGGTCAACAAGACCACCAGTTTCAAGAAGAAGGGCAAAGGGAAGAAGGGGAACTTCAAGAAGAACAACAAGCAAGTTACTGCTCAAGTGAAGAAGCCCAAGTCTGGACCTAAGCCTGAGACTGAGTGCTTCTACTTCAAAGGGACTGGTCACCGGAAGCGGAACTGCCCCAAGTATTTGGCGGATAAGAAGGATGGCAAAGTGAAAGGTATATTTGATATACGTGTTATTGATGTGTACCTTACTAATGCTCGCAGTAGCGCCTGGGTATTTGATACTGGTTCTGTTGCTAATATTTACAACTCGAAACAGGGCCTACGGATTAAGCAAAGATTGGCTAAGGACGAGGTGACGATGCACGTGGGAAATGGTTCCAAAGTAGATGTGATCGCCATCGGCATGCTACCTCTACATCTACTTTCGGGATTAGTTTTGGACCTGAATAATTGTTATTTGGTGCTAGCGTTGAGCATGAACATTATATCTGGATCTTGTTTGATGCGAGACGGTTATTCATTTAAATCAGAGAATAATGGTTGTTCTATTTATATGAGTAATATCTTTTATGGTCATGCACCCTTGATGAGTGGTCTATTTTTACTAAATCTTCATAGTAGTGATACACATATTCATAATATTGAAGCCAAAAGATACAAGTTTAATAATGATAGTGCAACTTATTTGTGGCACTGCCATTTAGGTCATATTGGTGGAAAGCGTATGAAGAAACTCCATGCTGATGGGCTTTTGGAATCACTTGATTATGAATCACTTGATGCTTGCGAACCATGCCTCATGGGCAAGATGACTAAGACTCCGTTCTCAAGAACAATGGAACGAGCAACAGTCTTATTGGAAATTATACATGCTGATGTATGCGGTCCGATGAGTGTTGATGCTCGTGGCGGGTATCGTTATTTTCCGACCTTCATAGATGATTTGAGCAGATATGGATATATCTACTTAATGAAACACAAGCCTGAAACGTTTGAAAAGTTCAAAGAATTTTAGGGTGAAGTGGAGAATCATCATAACAAGAAAATAAAGTTTCTACGATCTGATCGCGGAGACAAAATATTTGAGTTACGACTTTGGCCTTCAGTTGAAACAATGTCGAATAGTTTCGCAACTCACGCCACCTGGAACACCACAGTGTAATGGGGTGGTCGAACGTCGTAACCGTACTTTATTAGATATGGTGCGATCCATGATGTCTCTTACCATTTTACCGCTATTGTTGTGGGGGTTATGCATTAGAGACAACTGCATTCACGTTAAATAGGGCACCATCTAAATCCGTTGAGACGACACCGTATGAACTATGGTTTGGCAAGAAACCAAAGCTGTCGTTTCTCAAAGTTTGGGGTTGCGATGCTTATGTTAAAAAGTTTCAGCCTGGTAAGCTCAAACACAAATCGGAGAAGTGCGTCTTCATCGGATACCCAAAAGAAACTGTTGGGTACACCTTCTATCACAGATCCGAAGGCAAGATCTTTGTTGCAAAGAGTGGATCCTTTTTGAGAAGGAGTTTCTCTCGAAACAAGTGAGTGGGAGGAAAGTAGAACTTGATGAGGTAATTGCACCTTCTCCCGAATTGGAAAGTAGTTCATCACAGAAATCAATTCGAGTGATGCCTACACCAATTAGTGAGGAAGTTAATGATGATGATCATGAAAACTTCAGATCAAGTTACTACCGAACCTCGTAGGTCAACCAGAGTATGTTCCGCACCAGAGTGGTATGGTAATCCTGTTCTGGAAGTCATGTTACTAGACCATGATGAACCTACGAACTATGATGAAGCGATGATGAGCCCAGATTCCGCGAAATGGCTTAAGGCCATGAGATCTGAGATGGGATCCATGTATGAGAACAAAGTATGGACTTTGATTGACTTGCCCGATGATCGGTGAGCCATTCAGAATAAATGGATCTTCAAGAGGAAGACGGACGCTGATAGTAGTGTTACTATCTACAAAGCTTGAATTGTCGCAAAAGGTTTTCGGCAAGTTCAAGGTTTTGACTATGATGAGATTTTTTCACTCGTATCGATGCTTAAAAGTCTGTCTGAATCATGTTAGCAGTTGCCGCATTTTATGAAGTCTGGCAAATGGATATCAAAACTACAATCATTAATTGATTTATTAAAGAAGAGTTGTATATGATGCAACTAGAAGGTTTTGTCAATCCTAAAGGTGCTAACAAAGTGTGCAAGCTCCAGCGATCCATCTATGGACTGGTGCAAGCATCTCAGAGTTGGAATATACGCTTTGATGAGTTGATCAAAGCATATAGTTTTATACAGACTTTTGGAGAAGCCCGTATTTACAAGAAAGTGAGTGGGAGCTTTGTAGTATTTCTGATATTATATGTGGATGAAATATTGTTGATCGGAAATGATACTGAATTTCTGGATAGCATAAAAGGATACTTGAATAAGAATATTTCAATGAAAGACCTCGGTGAAGATGCTTACATACTGGGCATCAAGATCTATAGAGATAGATCAAGATGCTCGATAATTTTTTCAATGAGTACATACCTTGACAAGTTTTTGAAGTAGTTCAAAATGGAACAGTCAAAGAAGGAGTTCTTGCCTGTGTTGTAAGGTGTGAAGTTGAGTAAACACTCAAAACCCGACCATGGCAGAAAATAGAAAGAGAATGAAAAGTCATTCCCTATGCCTCAGTCATAGGTTCTATAAAGTATGCTATGCTGTGTACCAGACCTATTGTATACCATAGCATGATTTTCGCAAGGGAGTACAATAGTGATCTAGGAATAGATCACTGGACAACGGTCAAAATTATCCTTAGAGGACTAAGGAAATATTTCTCAGTTATGAAGGTGATAAAAGAGTTCGTCATAAAGAGTTACGTCGATGCAAGCTTTTGACACCAATCTAGATGACTCTAAGTCTCGATCTGGATACATATTGAAAGTGGGAGCAATTAGCTAGAGTAGCTCTGTGCAAAGTATTGTAGACATCGAAATTTGCAAAATACATAAGGATCTGAATGTTGCAGACCATAGACTAAACTTCTCTCACAAGCAAAACATGATCACTCTTTGGGTGTTAATCACATAGCGATGTGAACTAGATTATTGACTCTAGTAAACCCTTTGGGTATTAGTCACATGAAGATGTGAACTAATCACATAAAGATGTAAACTATTGGTGTGAAATCACATGACGATGTGAACTAGATTATTGACTCTAGTGCAAGTGGGAGACTGAAGGAAATATGCCCTAGAGGCAATAATGAAGTTGTTATTTATATTTCCTTATATCATGGTAAATGTTTATTATTCATGCTAGAATTGTATTAACTGGTAACTTAGTACATGTGTGAATACATAGACAAACAAAGTGTCCCTAGTATGCCTCTACTTGACTAGCTCGTTAATCAAAGATGGTTAAGTTTCCTAGCCATATACATGTGTTGTCATTTGATGAATGGGATCACATCATTAGAGAATGATGTGGTGGACAAGACCCATTCGTTAGCTTAGCACTATGATCGTTTAGTTTATTGCTATTGCTTTCTTCATAACTTATACATGTTCCTATGACTATGAGATTATGTAACTCCTGAATACCGAAGGAACACTTTGTGTGCTATCAAAGATCACAACGTAACTGGGTGACTATAAAGATGCTCTATAGGTGTCTCCGATGGTGTTTGTTGAGTTGGCATAGATCGATATTACGATTTATCACTCTGTGTATCAAAGAGGTATCTCTGGGCCCTCTCGGTAATGCACATCGCTATAAGCCTTGCAAGCAATGTGACTAATGAGTTAGTTACAGGATGTTGCATTACGAGTAAAGAGACTTGCCGGTAACAAGATTGAACTAGGTATTGAGATACCGACGATCGAATCTCGGGCAAGTAACATACCGATGACAAAGGGAACAACATATGTTGTTATGCGGTTTGACCGATAAAGATCTTCGTAGAATATGTAGGAACCAATATGAGCATCCAGGTTCCGCTATTGGTTATTGACCGGAGATGAGTCTCGGTCATGTCTACATAGTTCTCGAACCCGTAGGGTCCGCACGCTTAACATTCAATGACGATCGATATTACGAGTTTATGTGTTTTGATGTACCGAAGGTAGTTCAGAATCCCAGATGTGATCACGGACATGACGAGGAGTCTCGAAATGGTCAAGAAATAAAGATTGATATATTGGAAGGCTATGTTTGGACATCGGAATGGTTCCGGATGAGTTTGGGCATTTACCGGAGTACTGGGGGGGGGGGG